>NC_046334.1:71598063-71845927 GCF_000738735.6 Corvus cornix cornix | reverse complement strand
GAGGAAACCCAAAGGTTTCTGCCACAGGAGCTGCTTTTTTCCTCTCTTGCCAGGAATTTTTGTGGCACTGGGGATGAGGTGACAGCTCTGCTTCTCCTCAGGTGTCTCCCTAAAGGAGAAATATCCCAGCTTCCGTGAATCCAAGAAGTAATTCCAAGTTTTATTATTCAGACATTTCACGGACATCAGACTCAGAAATTAATTTAGGATTAAATTCCTGCTCATTATCCCTGGTTCTGGCATTAGTCCACAAGGAAAATAGGAGCCACTCCAGGTCCAATCCCTCAAATTCAGGGAATAAACCAAACCTGGTGCTCAGTGCTGGCTGTGGGAGAATCCATGGTCTGTCAAGGACAAGGAATCATGGAATGGTTTGGGTTGGAAGGACCTTAAAGGTGTTTTCATTCCAACCCCAACACCTCCCACTGTCCCAGGTGGATCCAAGCCCCAGTGTCCAGCCTGGCCTTGGACATTCCCAGGGATCCAGGGGCAGCCCCAGCTGCTCTGGCAATTCCATGCCAGGGCCTCACAGGGAGGAATTTCTTCCCAACATCGCACCCAAATCTCTCCTCATTCCGTTTCAAACCATTCCCTGCTGTCCCACCCCCATCTGCCACAACCGTTCCCAGAGAATTCCTGGTTCTGCATCCCAAGAGCAGAGCCCAGAGCACAGCAGTGACCCTGACGTGACCAGGACCAATTTTAACCGTGGAATTCCCATGGGAAACGGCAGAAAAACAGGGATCGAGGTCACACCGGGGTGGGGTCAGCTTCACCACAATTCCACCAGAATTCCATCAGAATTCCAAGCCACCACCAAATCTCCGGTGTCAAGCAGCCAGGATGGGGCAGGTCCCCGACTACCCCCAAGCAGGAGGAGAGCTCCACACACATTTTTGGGAAGAGCAGCACCCACCACCAGCATTCCTTGGCTCTGTCCCAAAACGGGCTGGAGCCGGATCCGTAAATCCCGAGGCGGATTCGGGGTTCCGATGTTTTCACGGCAGGGATTACAAACTCGTTGGGATAAACTCCTTCCCAACATCCCAGCCCAAGCTCCCCTTTCCCACTGGGAAGCCATTCCCTGCCTCCTGGCCCTCCAGCCCTTGGCCCCAGTCCCTCTGCAGCTCTCCTGGAGCCCCTTTAGGCCCTGCAAGGGGCTCGCAGCTCTCCCTGGCTCCTTCCCTTCTCCAGGGCAACATTCCCAGCTCTCCCAGCCTGATCCAGAGCAGAGGGGCTCCAGAATCCTGGAATGATTTGGGATGGAAGAGACTTTAAAAATCCCATTCCCACCCCTTCCATTGTCAGGGACACCTCTCACCATCCCAGCTGGATCCAAGCCCCAGTGTCCAGCCTGGCCTTGGACATTCCCAGGGATCCAGGGGCAGCCCCAGCTGCTCTGGCAATTCCAGCCCAGCCCCTCGCCACCCTCCCAGCCAGCAATTCCTTCCCAACATCCCAGCCCAAGCTCCCCTTTCCCACTGGGAAGCCATTCCCTGCCTCCTGGCCCTCCAGGCCATTCCAGACAGGCTCTCTCCACCTTTCCAGCTCTCCTGGAGCTCGCCCCATCCCAGTGTCCCCTCTGCACCTCCAGCAGAGCCGGGGCTCCTCTGTGGCCACACATTCCAGGCCGGGAAGCCACCAGAGCGGTGACAGAGCTGTGACAATCCCGGCCCAGGTGCCACCAGGACGTGTCCCTGTCCTGCCCCTGCCATTTCCATCCTCTCCTGCTCCCGGTCCTGCCCGGAAACCGGCTCCGCTGCTGCCACACCCCTGCCACAAACCAAGGGCCAAAAGGTCATCACTGGGTGACGGCTGAACTTTGGGCACCCTGGGAGGTGCCTCCGCCCCCGGGAGCACCGAGGGAAGGAGGGCAAAGAGCAAAGTGACCCCAAAGAGCCAAAACCTTGGCACTGCTCCAGGGAACCTTCCTGCCACAGCCGCGTCCCACAGCTGGGGCTGCCCCTGGATCCCTGGAAATGTCCCAGGCCAGGCTGGACACTGGAGCTTGGATCCACCTGGGATAGTGGGAGGTGACCCTGAACATGGATGGGGTGGGATGGGATGGGATTTAAGGTCCTTTCCAACCCAAATCATTCCAGGATTCTGGAGCCCCTCTGCTCTGGATCAGGCTGGGAGAGCTGGGAATGTTGCCCTGGAGAAGGGAAGGAGCCAGGGAGAGCTGCGAGCCCCTTGCAGGGCCTAAAGGGGCTCCAGGAGAGCTGCAGAGGGACTGGGGCCAAGGGCTGGAGGGCCAGGAGGCAGGGAATGGCTTCCCAGTGGGAAAGGGGAGCTTGGGCTGGGATGCTGGGAAGGAATTGCTGGCTGGGAGGGTGGGGAGGGGCTGGGCTGGAATTGCCAGAGCAGCTGGGGCTGCCCCTGGATCCCTGGGAATGCCCAAGGCCAGGCTGGACACTGGGGCTTGGATCCACCTGGGATGGTGGGAGGTGTCCCTGCCCATGGAATGGGGATGGGACTGGGATTTTTCAAGTCCCCTCCATCCCAAACCATCCCGGGATCCTTTGATCCTGCAGAGCCCCTTGGGCACGATCCCAGCGGCACCGGCAGATCCATGGGATTGTCCCGAGCTGCTTCCAGAGGAGGTCAGGATCAAGGGCAGCGCGGAGAGGTCCCCCCGGGCGCTCAGAGCCGAGGCACCGACACCGATCTGCAGCTCCTGCTCTTCCCGGGCCGCGCCACAACCGCGGCGCGATCGCGTTTTGTTATCTCCGCTCTTATCTCCCCGCTCCCAACCCTCCCGGAGATCAAAGGAACAACGCGGCTGCCGCTGCCAGGAGCGGCCGGGATGTTTATCCCAGGTAAAAGGTGGGAAGTGCACGGCGCTGTCATTCCAAGGAAAAGCTCTGTCCAACCCCCGCCCCCGAGCTCATTAAGGAACAGGAATCGGGAGCCGCATTCCAGCCCGGCCTCGGCTCCCGCTTCCGTTTGGGGAAGGCAAAAGTAAAAGTTTAATTCCTTTGTTTATCCCAAACGCTCCTGCCTCACCTGCCCGCGCTCCTCTTTTGGGATCCCCAAAAACACCAGCGGCAGGGAGGAAGGTGGATTGAGGGACGGGCAGCTGGGATTCGCCTTCCCTCTCTGCAGCAGGGGGAATTTTCCTAAGGAGAAGGGCTGGAGATCCTTTTCCCTCTTCCTTGAAATCCGTGTCAGCACCTTGGGCACGTCCTGCCTCGGCAATGTCCCTGTCACCGTGCAGCCCCTGTGCCCCCAAACCCCCTCTGTCACCCCCTGTGCCCCCAAACCCCCTCTGTCACCCCCTGCGCCCCTAAACCCCCTCTGTCACCCCCCTGTGCCCCAAACCCCCTCTGTCACCCCCCTGTGCCCCCAAACCCCCCTGTCACCCCCTGTGCCCCAAACAGCCTCTGCCACCCCCTGTACCCATAAACACCCTCTGTCAGCCCCCTGTACCCCCAAACCTCCTCTGTCACCTCCCTGTACCCCTAAACCCCCTCTGTCACCTCCCTGTACCCCTAAACTCCCTCTCCTCACCCCCTTTGTGCCCCAAACCCCCTCTGTCACCCCACTGTATCCCCAAACCTCCTCTGTCACCCCCTTTGTGCCCCTAAACTCCCTCTCCTCAACCCCCTATGCCCCTAAACCCCCTCTCCTCACCCCCCTATGCCCCTAAACCCCCTCTGTCACCCCCTGTGCCCTAAACCCCCTCTCCTCACCCCCCTGTACCCATAAACACCCTCTGTCACCTCCCTGTACCCCTAAACCCCCTCTCCTCACCCTCTATGCCCCTAAACCCCCTCTCCTCACCCTCTAAACCCCCTCTCCTCACCCCCTCCACCCCTAAACCCCCTCTCCTCACCCCCTCCCGTCCTCCACAGCCTCCTCCAGCTCCCCGGAGCATCCCGGCTCCAGCTGGAGCCTCAGATCCGTGATTTCCGTGGAGAGCAGCACATCCGTGGCTGTGCCCTCGGCAGCCAGACTCGGTGGCACCGCCAGCTCCAGGGGGGTCGTGCCCCCCATCTCAGCAGCTCCAGACTGCCCAGAGCCCCCAGCTGACCCCCCCTGCCCGTCTGCTCCGGCCCCAAAGGGATTTGGGATCCCTCGGGCCCCGTTCTCTCCGTGGTCATAAATCTGCAGCGGTTGAGGATCCCAGTTCCCGGTTATCCTTGTCTGGGGTTGGGGAGCTCAGAGCGGCGTCCCGGTGCCTAAAGGAGGTTGGAGAGGGATTTTTCCTGAGGGATCAGACAACAGAAAAGGGCTTTAAGGTGAAGGAGGCAAGGTTTAGGTTGGATTTTAGGAAGGAATTGCTGGCTGGAAGGGTGGGGAGGGGCTGGGCTGGAATTGCCAGAGCAGCTGGGGCTGCCCCGGGATCCCTGGGAATGTCCAAGGCCAGGCTGGACACTGGGGCTTGGAGCAGCCTGGGACAGTGGGAGGTGTCCCTGACCATGGAAAGAGAGGAGCTTTAAGGTCCTTTCCATCCCAAACCATTCCAGGATTCTGGAGCTGCTCTGGATCAGGCTGGGAGAGCTGGGAATGTTGCCCTGGAGAAGGGAAGGAGCCAGGGAGAGCTGCGAGCCCCTTGCAGGGCCTAAAGGGGCTCCAGGAGAGCTGCAGAGGGACTGGGGCCAAGGGCTGGAGGGCCAGGAGGCAGGGAATGGCTTCCCAGTGGGAAAGGGGAGCTTGGGCTGGGATGGTGGGAAGGAATTGCTGGCTGGGAGGGTGGGGAGGGGCTGGGCTGGAATTGCCAGAGCAGCTGGGGCTGCCCCTGGATCCCTGGGAATGCCCAAGGCCAGGCTGGACACTGGGGCTTGGATCCACCTGGGACAGTGGGAGGTGTCCCTGACCATGGAATGGGATGGAAAAATGATCTCTAAGTTCCCTTCCCACCCAAACCATTCCATGATTCCCCGAATCCCAACCCCATCCCTGTTTTATCGTTTGCTCCCTGCACAGGTACCGCAGAAATCACCATCAGCAAGAAAAACAGGGATTTAAAGATGCTTCCGAGGGAAAAAAACAACTTTACAACCGGGATAAAAACCAGGGAATGCCCTGACAGTGACATTTTCCACAACAAAGGGATTTGGGATCGGTGTCTCCTCTCTGACCTTTAGCAAACCCCAGAATTTGCTTGCCCTGGAAAACAGGAGCCCGGTCCCACCTCTGGCACGGCCTGGGACTTGCAAATCCGATGTTGTTTGGTCTTTTCTCTCCCGATGCATAAAAGATTTATGGCAGGGTGGAGCCACCCCGATGGCTTCATTCCTTTCCTTCTCTGGGAGACATCCATAAAACCCGACCTGGCTCCTGCTTTTTTCAGGACAAACGCATAGGGAATAAAATCCAAGCACAGGGAATAAAATCGGAGCCATGAGGAGAAGCTTTCTGGCTCGCTGAGTCCCACAAATGGGGTATTTTTATTATTTCTTTTTTATTTGCTGCCCTGAAGTGAAGAGACGAGCAGCTGAGGAATTAGAGAATCTCAGAATTCCGGGATGGTTCGGGATGGAAGGGAGCTAAAGCTCATCCCATTCCAGCCCCATCCATGGGCAGGGACACCTCCCACTATCCCAGGTGGATCCAAGCCCCAGTGTCCAGCCTGGCCTTGGGCGCTCCCAGGGATCCAGGGGCAGCCCCAGCTGCTCTGGGATTTCCATTCCAGGGCCTCACCACCCTCACAAGGAACAGTTTCCCCATTAATATCCAAGGTAACACGATCCCAGAATCCCAGGATTACTGAGGTTGGAAAAACCCTCCAAGATCATCGAGTCCAAGCTGTGCCCGATCCCCACCTTGTCCCCAGCCCTGATCACTGAGTGCCACGTCCAGGAATTCCTTGGACACCTCCAGGGATGGGGACAGAGAATAATCCACAGAAAATATCTTAGAAAAGGATGAGCCACAGAAAAATATCCTGAAAAAGGATGATCCGCAGAAAAAAATCCCCAAATAGGATAATCCACAGAAAAATATCCTGAAAAAGGATGATCCACAGAAAAAAATCCCCAAATAGGATAATCCACAGAAAAAAATCCTAATAAAGGAGATCTGCAGCAAACGAGGAGCTCCACTGGGAGAAAACTTCCCCAAGTGCCTCCTTTTGGCCTCCAAACCTGAGCCGAAGGCGCAGATTTTGTGTGGCACCTCCCAAGGACACATTTTTGGTGCAGAACTCCAGCGCAGGACATTTCTTTCCCAGAATCCCAGAACATCCCGAGTGGGAAGGACCCCCAAGGATCATCCAGCCCAACTCCTTCCCTGTCCAGAACACCCCAAAAATCCCCTCGTGTTCCTGAGCATTGTCCAAACCTCCTGAACTTTCAGGCTCTGATGGTTCCACACACCCCAAGGACACAAAGTCGGAGTTCCGGCACCGTCAGCATTGAGAGGGTGACCAATCCCACCCCGAGCTGTGGGAAAGCTTTGCAAGAAACCATCAAAGAGAGAAAAAAAACGAGGGAAAAAGAGTCCTTTGGGAAGCCAGCCCCTCTCCGAGGTCAGCGCTTGCATCAGATCTTTGTCTCACTCCCTCTCCCTATCTCCTGCATCTCAGGGTGGGTCCCGGCCTCCCTGGGCCTAAAATCCAAGGAGTTCCCGGACTCAGCATTCCCTGGAGGCACCTGTGGGCCCGGGGTCAAGGCACGTTCCAACACGAGGCCCAGATCCCACACGGAGCAAGGCCCAGCGGCCGCAAGCTCGGCTCAATCCAAACCAGGGCCTGCTGTCATCTCCAAGCCCTCTAATTCCTGGCGGTGTCCGGCATCCCGGATTCCCAAAAACCCTCCCAAACTGCGTTCCTGCCTGGCCAGGCTCCTCCTGATGCCAGAGGAGGTGACGCACAAGTCCCATTGTCCCTAAAGCCACGTCCTCCAGGAGCAGAGTTGGGCCTGAGGGGACTTTGGAAGGCAAGGTCATCTCCAGGCAGGATAAAATAATTCCAGAACAATTCCCGGAGTGAGGAGAGCTTCACTCCAGCTTTCTGGTGCTGGGAATCACGGAATAGTTTGGGATGTAAAGGATCTTTCAAGCTCCTTCAGTCCAACCCCTCCACAGGGACATCTTCCACCAGATCAGGTTGCTGAGAGCCAAATCCAGCCTGGCCTTGCCCAGGGATGGGACGGCCACCACCTCCCTAAGGAACGTCTCCCAGGGGTTTTCCACCCTCGCTGGGAAGAAATTATTCCTTATTTATTCCTAATCAACCTTCTTGGAAATTTAAATCCATCCCCCTTGTCCTGGCCCAGCTGATGGCACCAGGAGCCGGCAGATAAAGTTCCTGGGGAACTCCGGAACTTTCCAGAGTTCTCAGCTCCAGAGGAGCCTTTTCTCCATCCCAAGCCATTCCCAAAGCCCTGGGAGCCCCAGTTTAGCTGCAAAGACCGCGCTCAGAGAGCTGCGAGTGGTGAGCTGATTGTGGCCTTCCAGGACCTGCAAGGGAAACAACGGGAAAGATGGAGAGAGACTTTGGATAAGGCCTGGAGGGCCAGGAGGCAGGGAATGGCTTCCCAGTGGGAAAGGGGAGCTTGGGCTGGGATGTTGGGAAGGAATTGCTGGCTGGGAGGGTGGGGAGGGGCTGGGCTGGAATTGCCAGAGCAGCTGGGGCTGCCCCTGGATCCCTGGGAATGCCCAAGGCCAGGCTGGACACTGGGGCTTGGATCCACCTGGGATGGTGGGAGGTGTCCCTGCCCATGGATGAGGCTGGAACAGGATGGGCTTTAAGATCCCTCCCACCCAAATCATTCCATGATTCCATTTTTCTGCTCCATCCCCTCCTCCCTTGCCCCAGCACCAGCAGCATTTCTGTTTGCCCTTAAACCTCAGATTATTTCCTGGGTCCTAATTCCAGTAAAAAATTCCTGGTTTTTGAACCCCGATCCAGATTTTTTCCCCTCTGAAATCCTGGAGGAGAGAAAGCAACGTGGGGACCTCTCTCCCAGCCTGACCCAGTTTCAGGCACAGCTCAGACATGGATGAGTCAGAGCCAGGGCGAGTTTGAATTCCAAAGGGTCATGGAAAAGTGAGGGAGATGAATCCAAAACTGATTCAATCTGATTCACCTGGGGGGTTTTAACCAACTCAGAGCTCCTGGGTGGTACAAGGACCATTCCCAAATCCACTGGGATGGTTCAGGAGCAAGACCTGGCTTAAGTTCCACGAGTCCTGTCCTACTTATCCTACAATGTATCAATCACTCTGTGTGTGGAGATAAAAGTGAATCCCTGTGGATCCCTCTCTGGTGTTTCCATGGAATGGAATTCCTGATGGGTGGATCATGGACACAACCAAGGGGAACCTGACTCAAATTCCCGGATGCAGCGCGGTGGCAGATGGGATTTACTCCACGTGGAGTGGGAATATGGGCCTCCTCCAGTACCAAGCCCTCCTGGCACTAACTCTGGAATTCCAGAGGTTTTCCTTAGGACACAAAATCCCCCTAAGCAATCCCAAGTTTCTCAAATCTTGGGATTACTCATTTACCTGGGACAGGTGAAGCCCAGGGCTGAGTGTTCACCTGCGGGGCAGTTCAGCGGTGACACATTCCCGATCCAGCTGCAAATGGGGAACGGGAAGATTCCCACCTGGCTCAGGGAACTCACCTGGGCTCAGGGAGTTCACCTGGGAATGTGACTCAGCCCAGCAGCTGGATCTGAGCAAGCCCCAAACCTGCACGCTCAGGTGGCTCCAGGGGCCGCAGCTCCGAGGCTTGGGAGCCTCTCCCGTTTCCCTAAAATCCGGCATCCTGCAGAATTCCAGGAGCTTATGCCAAAACCTACACCCCAAATCCTCATTCCAGATCTTCATGCCTTGCCCTACAAAGCTCTGGACCCCACACTGGGTGCTCCCTTTCGTTCCCATGGGATTCCACGCGGGGGTTTTCCACCGTTTTGCCACTCCAAGGTTTCAGGTGGCCCCGGGCCAAAATCAGGGAGAGTTTCACCTGCACGGGTGGGAGGTGGTGGGAGAGAATCCAACCCAGGCACAGGGCCTGTTCCCACATGGGACACCCCAAAGTCCTTCTCCACCTCCTGAAGGGAAGAGGAGATGGAAAATCCCGCCGCTACCCCAAAACCATGGAGGGAAGCTCTCGGCAAAGATGAAGGGAGCCACGGAATGGGAGCACTGGGATTTGCCCCCAGCTGGAGTGGCTGAAGGTTTGTTGGGATGCAGGATGAGGAATTGTCCCATTCCCTGCCGTGTCCACTCATTCCTTAGCCATCAGGAAAACTCCAGGTTCTTTTCCGTCTTTTCCAAAACACTCCATCTTTTTTTGGTTAGTGCTGGAATCTGAGCTTCTTCCAAACTAAGAGGAGACGGTGCAGGACAAGCACAGAACCAGCATTCCCTGGGTGCCTTCTCCCAGTTTTTCGCCATTAACAGCCGAAGGAATCCTGATGGAGATTGCAGAGGGACCAGTGTGTGGTCACAGAATTATCATGGAATGGTTTGGGTTGGGAGGGACCTTAAATCCCACCCCATTCCATGGGCAGGGACAATTCCACCATCCCAGGTGGATCCAAGCCCCAGTGTCCAGCCTGGCCTTGGACATTCCCAGGGATCCAGGGGCAGCCCCAGCTGCTCTGGCAATTCCAGCCCAGCCCCTCCTCACCCTCCCAGCCAGGAATTCCTTCCCAAATCCCACCCAAATCTCTTCTTTTCCAAGTTGAAGCCATTCCCTGGGTCCTGTCCTTCCTTGGACCTCTCCCTTCCACTGTCCTGCCTCTGCTGACTCCAGGGATTTGACACCTGTTTGGTGGCAGCCGGGAGACAAAAATAGCCGGCAAGTTTGGGCTGGAATGGGAATTTTTGTGTTCTGGATAAATAAAGGAGGAGCAGCCAGCAATGCTGACATCAGGATGGACAAGGAGGGGCTGAAACAGGTTAAGAGGGAGGGAAAAATCCCGAGAGAGACGTGGAAGAGAAAAACCCACAAATTTTCTGTCATCTATTTCAATAAATAATAATAATAAAAAATAATTTTAAAAACCCAGGCAGTTTGGGAAACCTGAAATTTGGGTTTGCACATTTTAACCCCTTCAAAGCATAAATTTTATCTCATCTCATGCAACTCAACCATCCAGACCAGTGCAAGTCTGGACCCTAAATGGCACCAGGACCTGATTCTTCTGCTCTGCAGCCAAAACAATTAAAAATGACCCCAAATAACCCAACCTCTTCCATTTTTCAAGTGGAGCAATCAATAAGGGAAAATAATTCCATGGAGACCACGGAGAGAAGTTGAATTAAATACTGAATTCCAATCGGTAAAATTTAACCTTTGCGAAAGATTGGAATTTAATATTAAAAATTCATCTAAAATTGAAAAATCAAGCAGGAAAAAGCTGCCTTGGAAAAGGAGACGAGGAAAGAATCATTTACTTCACTCCATTTCTCCAACCCATAATCAGGAATATTTCTGATCCTTTGGGGCAAAACCATTTTTCGAGAGGAAGATTTTTGAAGCTAAAATTCCCATTTCTCTTCATTCCCATTGCCCTAAATTTCAGGCTTGGTTTAAAACCAAAACCAGCCCAGGTTTTGTTTCCAAGCTCAGCATAAATGACACTAAAACCTCTCAAAGGTGTTCCCAGGAGCCTTGAAGCAGATGAGAGATTTTTTTTTTTTTTAATCCTCTCACTTGGGACACTTCCAGACCTGGAAAAACTTGTTTCAAGTGAAAAACGAGGAGGGTGGATTTGTTGCCAGGAAAATACGGCCAAAAAATCCCACCCAAGACTTCCAGAGGGGCTTCAGAGCCCGGACTCATCCCAGTTCTCCACCGAGGAATGGTTTTCATGCCCTTCCTGCAGAGTTCCTCAAGCCAGCACTGGGATTCTCCATGGGATTCCTCCCGCGTGTCCCAGCTCCCTTCCCCAGCACGGAATGGGCACGCTGGGAGTGCCGGAGGTGACATTTGTCACCTTCTCCTCAGAGGGAAGTTTTGCCCGGGGTGCAGATGTTCAGGTTGGGCTGGGCCGGGTGTTTTCCAGTGGGTTCCAGTCCCTATCAGCTTCTCCCATTTAACAAACTGGTGTTAAACCAGTTCACAGCAGGTGTGGCTCCTGCAAGGAATTCCTCTGGCTGTGGGAAACTCGCACAGAGAAACAGTTTTGGGGTGGCGTGTCCAGGCACGCAAGGAGCCTGTCCCCGGCGTCCCATGGAAGTGGCGGATCCAGGATTGCCTCATCCCGAGCAGCACCCGGTGGGACCCAAGGAAAGCTCTGGAACTGCAGAAGAGCAGCCAATGGATTGGGAGGGATTGGGAGACTCCTCGGCAAGGAGATGATGGGAGATTCTTCCATGGAAGGCCCAAGATCTTCCTGGTTTAGGGTTTTCCACATCTCTTTTCCCTACTGTCTTCCAGGGCAAATCCCTGCCAGTTCCCTCAGCTCCAGAGGACTGAGGAACCCAAGAACTTGTCATTCCCAGAATCATGACCTCCTCTGTCATTCCTGCTCCACCATCCACATGTCAAACACGGGAAGAAAGTCTCTCCCAGGACCATCTTCTCCCAATATCCAGGACCGATGCACGGCTCAGGACAGCTCTGGTTGTCCTAATCCAGAAGGTTCTGGATTCCAACAGATTGCGAGATCCAACTCATTCTCCTCAAACACAAACTCCGCCATCCATCCCTCGGTTTGGAATGACTGGATACTGCAAACCCCAAATCACTTCCCAACGGAGAACGGGAATAATCCGTACTCCAGCCCTTATTCTGTCCCCCTATGGATGATGAACCTCTCAGAACAAGGAGTTTGTGTTTGCCCAACTCCAAACACAACACGGCCACGACCAGGGAATCATGGAATGGTTTGGGATGGAAGGGACCTTGGCGATCATCTCACACCAACCCCTGCCAT
Organism: Corvus cornix cornix; assembly: GCF_000738735.6. NCBI lineage: Eukaryota > Metazoa > Chordata > Aves > Passeriformes > Corvidae > Corvus > Corvus cornix. Next base: position 71,834,090 of record NC_046334.1, on the reverse strand, counting down.
GAGCGGGGACACCATCCACTAGAACTGGAGTTAGGACACGATCTTTGATGGAATCTCGGGACGCTTCCGAAATACAGATGAAATATTTAATGATGTCGCTCCAGGATCTGAAGGGGCCTCCAGGGAAGCTGGAGAGGGACTCTTTGTCAGGAATTGTAGTGGTGGGACAAGGGGGGAATGGGTTCGAACTGAGGTGGGATGGTTTAGGTGGAATATTGGGAAGGAATTGCTGGCTGGGAGGGTGGGGAGGGGCTGGGCTGGAATTGCCAGAGCAGCTGGGGCTGCCCCTGGATCCCTGGGAATGTCCAAGGCCAGGCTGGACACTGGGGCTTGGATCCACCTGGGACGGTGGGAGGTGTCCCTGCCCATGGATGGGGTGGCACTGGATGGGATTTAAGGTTCCTTCCAAGCCAAACCATTCTGTGACTCCACATCCTTCCAGTGCCTGATCCACTGCCTTGGCACATGCCAGGACAACCATCCCAAAATCACCTTGCCCATCCCCCATGGGCATCCTTGGCCTTAGAACCAACTGTCCACCCTGCCTAAAGCTGCAGGCGAGGCTGGTGTGGCCAGGAGTAGAATTTTGGTCATAGCAAACCATCAGACCCCACAGTCACGGATTTCCAGGTGCTGATTTTTCCCTTTAAATCCGCAAATTTCCCTTTAAATCTGACTCCACCTGGAAGCACTCCCACAGCAGCATCGAGCTGGTGGCCAAGTGTCCACCTGGTGTTAAAAGTCCAACTCATTCCAGACTTACAGCTTAAAATCCATCAGGAACAGGTGAGATCTGGGTGATCTCCAGAGCCTCGCTGAGGACCTGGCACCTCTTTTGTCCCTCCCGTGTTCCCGAGAAGCCGAACGAGTTCCTCGGGAATTTCAGTGCTCCTGGGTTTTGCAGAGTTGCTGCTTTGATGTCCTCAATTCCCTGTGCTCAGCACCCGTGTCCTGATCCCAGCTGGAGCCGAACGACGCTTGGAGGTGGGATCCTCACCAGATGTTTTGCAACGAGCTCCCTTTTTGCACTTTAAGCTCTTTTGTGCTCCCTGCTAAGCCAGGTTTAAATCTCCAGCCACTTTGTGCTCCTCAGGCTCAAAGGTGGAGCTGTTCTACACATTAAATTATAGGGGTTGAACCTGCAAGGTGCCATGGATCTGCTCCCAGCACTCCTTTGTCCCAGCGAGCTGAGGGGATTCCATGGAAGGGAACCTCCCCCTGCTCCCAGAATGAGCTTCATGACCCGTCCTTGAACCTCTGGAGGGAGAATTCCAGGAAGATTCCCACCTCCAGAAAGTAGCTGTAGAAATAGAAAATAGTTTGGGGTGGATCTTAAAGATCTTCTCCTTCCACCCCCTGCCACGGGCAGGGACACCTTCCACTATCCCAGGCTGCTCCAAGCCCTGTCCAGCCTGGCCTTGGACACTTCCAGGGATAGGGAAGCCACAACTTCCCTCGTTGCGTTGAATCTACTTTCCCAGAAAAGTGTCTTTTTATGGATTTTTTCCTCCTCACGCTCCACATCCCTGCAGGGATACAGGGACGTTAATCCACACGGGATTTGAAGAAGTCAAAATCTCTGCTTGCGGAGGAAAAACTCCTTTTTTCCTGCGGCAGACGGAGCCCCCCTCACGTGCCAATGTCAGGTGTGCAGGTACCCCCCCCACACACACACCCTCTTAAATCCAGGCGGATTTTATGGATTTTCCACAGCTAATCCAGGACAAATAAAAGCTGCTACTGCGAGAGAACCTCTGAAGGGCTGCGGGCACGAAGGAGAGGGGGGACAACTTCCCACCGGGAGCTCCGGGACGGGGCCGGGACCCGGCGGGTCCCCGCGAGTGGCGGGGCCGTCCCAGCGCTGTCCATGGTACCGAGCGCCGCGGGGGCTGCCCCGCCGAGCCCCGGGGCTGCTGCAGGGCTGCGCTCCCTTCCCGCGCCCTCCAAACACAAGGAGAAGGTGGATGGCACCGTTTGGAAGCGCCCGGACTGCTGGGATTTCCTGAATTGAAGTGCTTGGCTCTCGAGTGACCATAATCCCTGAGTCCCGGAATGGGTTGGGTGGGAAAGGAATTTAACATTCACCCAGTGCCACCCCATCCATGGGCAGGGACACCTCCCATCGTCCCAGCTGGATCCAAGCCCCAGTGTCCAGCCTGGCCTTGGGCATTCCCAGGGATCCAGGGGCAGCCCCAGCTGCTCTGGCAATTCCAGCCCAGCCCCTCGCCACCCTCCCAGCCAGCAATTCCTTCCCAACATCCCAGCCCAAGCTCCCCTTTCCCACTGGGAAGCCATTCCCTGCCTCCTGGCCCTCCAGCCCTTGGCCCCAGTCCCTCTGCAGCTCTCCTGGAGCCCCTTTAGGCCCTGCAAGGGGCTCGCAGCTCTCCCTGGCTCCTTCCCTTCTCCAGGGCAACATTCCCAGCCTTTCTCCCAGCTGAGCTGCTCCATCCCTCTGATCTCCCTGGTGCCTCCTCTGGATCTCTCCAGCAGCTCCACGTCTTTCCTGTGCTGGAGCCAGACAGATCCCAGTCCAACAAACCACGGCAAAGCTTCACTTTAAGCTAAAACCAGCTTAAATCGATAGGAACTGGCTGAAGTGAAAACAAGCCCGAGAATGAGGTAAGTGTCCACAGCGTGTTTTCCACCTGTTTTCCTAAATTGCCACATGTTTCTTACGGAGCCAAAGCCTCATTTACGTGACCCTGGGCAAATCCCAGCACCTCCCTCTGCTCTGTGTTTCCCGAATGAGAGGGCAGAGCGCTGCACCCGCTTTTGTGAAGTGCTCCGGGATTTATGGAGGAGGAGGGCGACATGAAACGGGATAAGGAGGAATTATTTCGCCTCGGCGTTCCCAAAAAAATAAAAAAAAAAGGGGTCGAGTTCTCCGCTCTTTTACTGGCATTTTGTGACTTAGCAGAAGCAAGGGTTTAGGGACCAATAAAAGCCGAGTTCAAGCGTTCTCAGCTCATTACACATTTTCCCAATGTCTTTGCAGACGCAATTAAAGCAAAGCACCCTAAAATTAACTGGTTTCCAACACTGGAAACCTTTATTTCCTCCCTTCCCTGTCTAATTAGTGCCGTGCAGTCCAAAGGGAGCAGAACTCCAATTTGTAAGTGAAACTAGGCCGAGATTAAAACCACACTCGGCAATAATGGCCCCGTGCTCCTGTAATGCCTCCTGCCTTCAAAGGGCCGAGCCGGGCTGAGCTCATTAATTCTCACAGGTTGGTAATTTGGGGTTATTAACCTCGCTTTACAGCCAGATCCTACAGAGGTGGAAGTGATTTGCCCACAGGCACCGACTCAACGCGCGGGACCCAACCAGAACTTGGCGGCACCGGAGTTGGGGACCCTCCGGGATTCCAGAGGGGAGCTCGGCACTGGCAGGGTCAGGAGAGAGATCCTATAAGGAGTTTAGGGTCTGCTATAAAGCTTTTAAAACCCAAGAGGGATGTGGGAGCACCAAGGAGTTGTGCAAGATCCTCTCCTTGCTCGCCATTCCTAACGCCAGGAATATCAAAGCTTTCCTGTTTAGGGCTCCGTGGTGGATTTTCCTGCCAGGCTTCAGGCCCTGCTGCTTTCCAAGGGGCCTCTCCGAAGGCTGGCTGCCTTTGGAGACTGCCAGGATAAATCGCCGGGAAGAACACTCCCCCACGAGGGTCTGCACGGCCAAACCCAGCGTGTTTATCCATGGATGTGTCCAAGATTTCACTCTCACACCCTGGCTCACCTGCTCTGTCACTCTGGGGGCACCAGAATCCGTGGAAAATCTCCATTTTTAGTGAAAATTCCCAACCCCGAAACATCAGGACATGGTCAGAGGTGTCTCAGTCTGTGTCTTGTGTCCCTGCCTGGTGACACCACCAAGGCCTGGTCCGTGGGCGTTTCCATCCCATGCTCCACATCTGGCAAATTCCCATAATTAGCAGGAGTAGGAGGCAAAACTCCTGCAATCCCTTCCCAAATAACAACTGAAATGTCAGCGAGCGTTCCCTGGATCTGGGAAACCCCAGCCCGGCTCCCTCTGACATCGGAGGCAGAAATCTTCCAAATCCTGACAGCCCTTCCCGACAGCAAAGCTGGAGAGGGGCTCACCCCCCCTCTTTTTTGGGAGAAACTCCTCACCAAGGAAAAAAAACCCCATCAAATCCAAGCCTGAAGCTCCAGAGGGCAAGAGTGAGCATGACTTCAGAGCCTTGGGATCGGGACACTCCCCTGGGAGTGGGGAGACCTGAATTCCAGTCGCCAGCACCAGGGGTTGTTTCATTTCCAAACACATCAACAGTCCTTGGAGCAGGAGCTGGAGCTCCGGCCGCTCTGCCGGCTCCCAGGCGAATTTCCCGGAGCGCCAACACGGCCAGCCTTGCTTGTTCTTTCTTGTTGACCCACTGAATCCCGGTTTTCCCTCTGCCAGGCGGGATGGCTTTCCCAAAATAGGGAAAAAAATGGGTGCAAAGAGGAACTTGCCACCGCATGGCTCCGGGTGGGAGAGGTGGCCTGGCCCTTTCCTGAGGGAAAACGGACCTGAGCCCACATTTCCCGCATGTTGGGGCTGGTGAGGGGAAGTGCTGACAGCAGGAGAATCCCGATGCCCTTGCAGGGATGCCAGCACTTTTTGGGATCAGAAGCGTTTCTCACGTGCTGCCCTTGCCTTAAAATCCAGGGCTCTGAAGATTTAGGTGGGTTTAAGGGCACTCCAGAAGGGGAAAACTATCAAGCCTGTCAAGCCAATGACATAAAAACGGGGACAATTCCACTCTTCTCCAGCAGTTTGTGACGTCACCTCCAGCCCATGGATGTCCGGTTGCCTCTTCCATGGCCTTCCGGGAGCGCGATGGAGGAGAGATCGGAGATGTTCCACCTCTCCGTCCCTCGGAAGAGTCGGCTATGGGGCGAAGAGAGGGGTTGGGACACCCCCAACACCCCTGGGCACCTGCCCTCCAGCAGGAGCTGCTGGAAACCTGTCCCGAGGCACAGGAGCAAATCCTTCTTCTCCAGGGGGCCGTAGACTCCGGAATTTTTTGGGATGGGTGGATTATTTTGGGAGCTGGGGCCTGTTTGAACACCCTGGGAAGGTTCTCAGAGTGTGGGGAGGGAAAGGCAGGCCCAGTCTCACACACACCTCACACCCACACGCTTCCAAATATTCCTTTCTCACACCCCCGGACCAATCCATCTCCCACAAGGACACTATCATGGCATCGGGATCACATTCCCAAGTCCTCTCCCTCTCCCAGCCACGTGCATACACTTCCACCTTCTTCTGCCCAGCTGTTGGCTCGGGTCCCTCTTCTCAGCAGGTTCATCTCCCTGGATCCATCCAAGCAGAGTTTGGAAGATCCTAGAAAAGGTTCTAAGGGAATTTAACAAGGGGAACCATTCCAGCAGCAGTTTGGAAGATCCCAGGAAAAAGTTCCAGGGGAATTTAATCAGAGGAACCATTTGGAAGATCCTAGGAAATGTTCTTGGGGAATTTAACAACAGGAACCATCCCACCAGCGGTTGGGAAGATCCCAGAAAAAGTTCCAGGGGAATTTAACCAAAGGAACCATCCAAGCAGAGGTTTGGAGCATCCTAGAAAAAGTTCCGGGGAATTTAATCAGAGGAACCATCCAAGCAGCAGTTTGGGAGATCCCAGAAAAAGTTCTCAGGGAATTTAATCGAATGAACCACCCAAGCAGCAGTTTGGGAGATCCTAGAAAAAAATTCGAGAGGAATTTAAAGAGAGCAATCATCCAAGCAGAAGCTTGGAAGATCCTAGGAAAAGTTCTCGAGGAATTTAATAGGAGGAACAATTTGGAAGATCCTACAGAAGGTTCCAGGGGAGTTCAACGAGAGGAACAAAGAGTGAAAATGAGCAGACCAGACAAACCCTACAAGTTGGGTGGATGCAACAGGAAAAGTCTTGGAAGGATATTTTGGGAATAACAATGCAGATTTCAGTGTGGGGACACTCCCATGCACAAGGCCATCATTCCTACATGGATAGCAGAGAAGCTGATCCATGGAAGTCCCCCAAGTTCTCAGTCCTGAGGAGCTTGGGATGGGAGTTCAAACCTCACTCCAGAGGACAAGGAAACCAAAATTCCTGCCAGGACACAGCTCCCAGCCCAGGAGCTGAGGCCTCTCTTCTCCTCCCTCCTCTCCAGAGCTCCAGGTGTTTGGAGCTCCATGGGGAGAGGTTCCTGGTGTCCTGGAGCATCCTCCCACCCTTGTCCCCCACGGCACCATTCCGGTGGAATGAAAGGGGGGAGGAAACCCCAAACCTGTGGTCTGAGAAATTCCCATGGAAATGGGGATTCAATTCCCTTTTTTTTCTTGGGAAGGAAGGCTCAGGGTCATAGATGAGACCCCCCAGCAGTGGGATCCACTCCTCCAGCACCAATCCCAGCTCTGTTGTCCCTTCAAGCTGGTTTGGGAAGTGGGAATTTGGTAGTTGGGATCCTCACGTGTCCAACAGACCCTCAATCACTTTCCTCACTTTGTGCCAGCAGAAAACTTCCCAAAATTCAGGGGGAACAACCCTGTCAGGACAAGGGCAAGGCCAGGTTTTCCCCAGTCCAGTTCTCCACCTAAATTCAGCGGGATGAGACATTCCATGAGGACAATCCCTGTCAGCAGCAGCCCCTCTCCCGAAGGAAAGGGTCACATCCCAAAAATATCCTGCTCCTTCCTAACAGGAGTTAGAAGCTCCTCCAAACTGGGAATCTGACTGGGAATGGAGGGACCTGGACCCAAAGATTAATTTAAAATAACTGCACACTCCAAAGAGGAAGGGAAGGAAAGGGAAGATCCCTAAATCCAACTGCAGCCCGTGCTGAGTGTCCATGCAAAGGCTTTTCCCACATGGAATATCGGCAGGAGCACAGCACCTCTGGACATATTCCCAAAGTAGGGTGATGGAGAATTCAAGCCTTACAGACTTCTGGGAGGGAACTGGCGCCTCAAAAAAACCCCCAAATGCTCCATCTGACACTACCGGAGCTTCCAAACTGCTGAGGAGATTCCAAAGGTGGATTTTCCCAACCTTTGCCACTGCAGTCCACAAATCCTGGGTGATGATTTTCAGCACAGGATGAGCGTGGTCTCCTGATCTCCCTAATTAGCAGCCTGCTTCCCAAATCCCAAGTTTTCCCTACTGGATCCTGCTGACCTGTTTGGGAGCATCTCCTATGAACAAATCCACTCATTCCCATCTCCTGATCTCCCTAATTAGCAGCCCACTTCCCAAATCCCAGACTTTCCCTACTGGATCCTGGTGAAAATTTTGGGAGCATCTCCTATGAACAAATCCACTCATTCCCATCTCCTGATCTCCCTAATTACCAGCCTGCTTCCCAAATCCCAGACTTTCCCTACCAGCTCCTGCTGACCCTTTTGGGAGCATCCACTCACTCCCAACTCCTCCAACCCCTCCCTCCGCCTCCTTTTTGTGATGTTTTCCTCCCAATCCCGTGGTTTGCCAAGGCCCCCGCCCCTCCCTGTCTGACTGATTTCCCAGGAATCGCAGCTGGAGCTTGGCATGTTGGATCCCTTCCACTCTCCCTCCCCTTTTCCCAAGCCACGCTCAGGGTGCGGGGAAATTCCTTCCTGCTTATCAGGCTCCTGCCCCATCTGTGCTCCGTGTGGGGAAGGAAACCACATGCGAGATAAGAGATAAGGGCCGTGCCCAGGGAGAGGAGACACAACCCCAAAACCTCCCGGCTCATCGCACTCTCGGAGTTGTCAGCTCTTCACCCTCAGGAACTTCAGGAACAGCTCCTCTTCCCAGAAATCCCTCAGGGGGTACCTGCCCCGTGCCATGACAGCAAGGTGGGTTCCGAGCAGGAGGAAGGAAGGAGCAGGGTGCTGGAGGTGGAGTTATTCTGATTTTCTGGTGTGTTTGCAGCTCCCCACCACGGAGCTCATCCCAAAGGCTCCGGACAGTCCCCTGAGGTCCCTGCCAGCTCCAGGTGTCCCCTGGAATGTCCAAACCATCAACCACCACCATCTGAACATCAACCACCACCATCTCCACCATCCACGGCTCAGCAAACCCCGCCTAGGTCGTGGTCCCGACTCCAGCAGCTCCTGCCTGCCTCTGTGTGGGATGAGCATTCCGTGGGATGAAGCCGGGCACAGCTGGAAGGGTGTTTGGCTCCAGGTGTTGCTCCCCGTGTGCTGTACGGATGAGTCTCTCCCAGGTTTGGATCTCTCCATCCTCCCCAGCCATCCAAACCTTGGAAACGCCTCCCCACACCCTCCCAATGTGCTGGAAAATCAGCTCTCCACCAGTCCTCAGGTGTTCCAGGCCCTTTGGATTTAAAACGGAGGGAAAAAATGAATTAATTCTAACAGGGAGCCACGAGGGACCTGGAGGAACCCAAGCCAAGCCCTCCATGGGATGGACTCCCAGCACTGGCAGGGCAAAGGTATCCAGAATTCCTGCAAATCTTTTCTGTGGAGGCTCCCGGGGGAGATCCTGGTGCCGGGGAGGAATAAAGAACTCCGGGTGTGTTACTCGGAGATGGGCAAGGTTCCAAGGCTCTGGCCGGGGCACAGCAGCTCCTGCTGCTTCCCACTGTTACAGTCACCTCACCTTTTCCTTGCTGGTGTTCCCTCATCCATCCCTTCCCGGCACAGGAAAGGCGCCTTCAAGCCTTTGCGTTGTTGGCTGAAGAAAAAAAAAAGAAAATAAAATAAACGTACTTTTTCTTTAGGGTGAGGGGAGAATACATTACGAGAGTTTTCTCCTCACTTAATTTGTGGCAAGATTCCTAAAACAAGGCTGTGACCGTGAAATAAAAATCATGGAATGGTTTGGGTTGGAAAGGACCTTAAAGCTCATCTCATTCCAACTCCTGCGATGGGCAGGGACCCCTTCCACTAAAGCAGGCTGCTCAAATCTAAATCCTGATCTTTAAATCCAGATCTAAACCCAGATCTCTCCTTCCTGAAAAGACCTCACCCAGCAAAGTTGTCCCAGCAATCCAGGATTGGTGTCCAGGTGCTGTTTCCTCAGGATGGGATGTACCTGGCACTGGGAGCCTTCCAAATCCCGCTGCTCCTTTCCTGCACCCATGGAATGAGGCCGTGAAAAAAATAAGATGGATTTTGGAGGCCAGGATGTCCCAGGAAAAACGTGTGACCCACATGGAGCTCACCTGGTTCATGGAATCATTGAGGTTGGAAAAGATCTCCAAGATCACCAAGTCTAAGCTGTGCCCCATCCCCACCTTGGCACTGAGTGCCACCTCCAGGAGTTCCTTGGGCACCTCCAGGGATGGGGACTCCAAAGCTCCCTGGGCACTTCCAGTGCTTCCCAAGCCTTTCCGTGAGGAAATTCCTGCTGATGTCCAACCTGACCCTCCCCTGAGGCCGTTCCCTCTCCTCCTGTCCCTGTTCCCTGGGAGCAGAGCCTGATCCCTCTCCGGCTGCCCCCTCTTGTCGGGAGATTCCTGGAATTCATCCATCCCTGTTCCAGACTGAGAGCTCATTGCCCTGAAGACTGACCTCCCCAAGAAAGAGGGAAGATCTGCTGATGGAGCAGAGCCACTTCCCATCGCCAGATCCCTCCCTACAACCAGGAAAATGAGTTTTCCATCCTCATCTGTGGAGTGACATAGGAAAGAAACCAAATGAAGCTCATCTCAGTGACCCAGCCTCACTCCAAGCAGGAAAAGCCACAGCAATTTCACAGAGTCTGTTTGGAGCCTGATTAACCAGCTGGGAGGCACAACAGATAGAGCCTCTTATATTTTTCCCAAAAAAAACCCCAATCTCGGAACCTTCAGAGCCTCCCACCAGTGCCAGGAGCAACAAGACAGAGCCTCAGAGCGGAGACAGAGACCCAGCTCTAAAAAAAAAAAACATCTTGGGCTCCAATCCCTGCCAGCTCTTTGGGATTTTAGCACCTACGGAGCCTTTTTGAAGCCAAGCCAGAGGCAGCAGTTGCTGCTGCGGGAATGGGACCAAGGAAGTTGTGTCTGCTCCGTGCGGATGAGTCAGAGCAGCTCCAGGAGGGAGAAATGAGGAAGCATCTCCTGAACCCCTGGCAGAGGCTGGGTCTGGTGGGCAAGACCTGGTGGGGGGATCTCCAAGGCAAAGGGCTGTTCCCAGCTCTGGCTGACCTGGAAAAGTCCTTTCAATCCCCCAAATTCAAGGGTGTGGATTTACAGGGAGGCCCGACACGGCCGTGCTGAGCTACAAGGAAAATGTCCTCGAAAAAAGAGGGATTTTGGCCATGGAGAGAGTCCAGAGGAGGCCCCGGAGCTGCTCCAGGGCTGGAGCCCCTCTGCTCAGGAGGCAGCCTGGGAGAGCTGGGAATGTTCCCCTGGAGAAGGGAAGGAGCCAGGGAGAGCTGCGAGCCCCTTGCAGGGCCTAAAGGGGCTCCAGGAGAGCTGCAGAGGGACTGGGGCCAAGGGCTGGAGGGCCAGGAGGCAGGGAATGGCTTCCCAGTGGGAAAGGGGAGCTTGGGCTGGGATGTTGGGAAGGAATTGCTGGCTGGGAGGGTGGGGCGGGGCTGGGCTGGAATTGCCAGAGCAGCTGGGGCTGCCCCTGGATCCCTGGGAATGCCCAAGGCCAGGCTGGACACTGGGGCTTGGATCCAGCTGGGACAGTGGGAGGTGTCCCTGCCCATGGAATGGGGGTGAAATAGATGGGATTTAAGGTCCCTTCCACCCAAACCATCCTGGGATTCTGGGATTATTTCTCCGTTCACCCCTTGGACATTGGGATCCCCCAAAGCTCAGCATCCACCCCTGCCCTTGCCTGGGCAGACCTGACCCTCAGCCGGGTGAGAGGGACAGGAATTCCTGGTTATGTTCCTTCTCCATCACTGGGAATTCCCTGTCCAGAGCTCCTTGTATCCCTGAAACAATGGCCTTCTCCAGGAAAAGGGATCCTGATTCCCAAGCATAGCTCCCAGAGCCAGAATTCCCCATTTCCATGCTGGCACAGCTTCCCAGAGAACAGGGCAACTCTCCTGCCTCGGGAATGGAGGCCTGGAAAGGATCTCCTGCCACTTTTCCTCCATCATGGACATAATCCAAGCAGGATCCCGAATGTTACCCCCATTATCCTTTCAACCAGCAGCAAATTCCCTGCACCACGAGAGCCACCTGTGTCCTCCCGTCCTGGTGGGAAACCCAGGCAATTCCAGCAAAATTCCAGGGCGCTTTGGATTCACTCCGGTGTCACACCTCGAAGTCCAGCATGACAGCCAAGGATGGCAGGAAAAGTCTAAGAAAGAGTTTGGGTTTTTTAAAATTTCCTTTATTTTTTCTTCAGTCAGCGACAAAAAGAACGAGGGCTTGAAGGTTCCTTTCCCAGGAAAGGGAAGATTCCAAGCAAAATCCTTTGGAATGAGCTGTGTTAACACCGGTAATGAAACCCTCAGCCACTCCAAGCTCAAGATCCATGTCCCTGCTCAGGAAACGGGAATCGTGAGCGTTGTTCCCGGTGTGGAGCCGTAATTGCCGGAAAATGACACAGAAAATGGGAAAGTCGGAGCTTAATTCCAACGATTCCGACTACCAGGGTTCTTCCCTTAATCTGGGACAAAGGATAACAGCCAGGAATTCCTCATCTGCGGAAGGAATCAGGAGCTGGGGACCTTTTCCATGGAAAAATGTGAAATTGGATTGAAAATAGATCCGAGGTTTCACGGCCCTGGGAATTAGAGGGCGGAGCTGAAGGAATGTCAGAAATGGAAGCCCTGCCATGGGTTTTTTGGATCTCTGGGACCAGATGTTCATCCCAAATCAGTGTCCAGCCGACACAGATCCCGTGGAGACTTCCCAGGACAATCCGGTTGCTCCTGATGTGGGACTGGATCCCCTGGAGCTGCTCTGCCCCAACTCCAGCAGCGCTTCAGAACCGTCCTTGTTTTTCTGACCTTTTTTTCCTGATATTTCCACGTATCCCGAAATAGCAGGAGCAGGAATGACAGCGAATGCATCTGGCATTTAATGAGCTCCTCGATGAGGAGCCCTTGAGCCCTCGGATCTTGCAGCAGGTCCTGAACTGTCAGAATTTATCTGCTCATCTATTTCCAGGCTTTTTTTTTGGAATCTTGCCTGTAAAATCCACATTTCAAGGCCCTGAATCTCCGCTTCTCACTGATCTGGGCTGTAAAAATCAGCCACCGACACCCCGAAAATGGGTGCAAATCACGGATTAATTCCCACACATCCAGCGGATCCGGGTGCTTTCCCAGGAACAGCAAAGGCTCCGGGATCATCCTTCGGGAAGGCAGAAAACCCTGAGGGACTCAGGTGGAGCTGCAAAAGTTCTGTTTTCCTTCCAGATTCCCACCCAGACCTTGGAGGAAGGAGATGCTGCATTCCAAATTTTTGGCTGCTCTGCTGAGGGGAGGACAAGTCATTGTCCCAGCTGTGCCAGGAAACGGGACAAGGATGATTCCTGCTGGGAAAGGGCTGCCAGGCTGGAATCCCACGGGAGGAAGTGCAAATAATCTGCAAATCCCAAATAATTCACCTTTGAGCGTGACCTTTCCCTGGATTTGTCCCACCGTAACCACAGATCCACTTTTTTCCACTGTCTCGACACGAATCCAGAATCTGGAGGCTCCAGAGAGAGGGAATATTCCAATTTTTCCTTTTTAAACACCTGCAGGAGCTCAAATCCATCCTCAAAGCCGCTCTTTTCCACCAGCACAAGCGAACAGGGAGCGACTCCACATCCTTGGCCTGAATCCCAGCTGGTAAAAAGCAGGAAAATTTCCTGGCATCGGAGAGCCTGACCCAAGAAACACAAAATCCCACAAAAACGGTGATTTTTCCTCAAGGAAAGATTCCTAGAAACACCAAATCCCACAAAAATGGTGATTTTTCCTCAAGAAAAGATTCCTGGGGTTGCCTCTGCCAGTTCGTGACTGAGAAATGGATCTGTGTCAATCCAGGGTGATTTTTTTCCCCCTTCTTGGAATTTAATCCCTAAATGAATCCTTCAGGAATCGCATGACAAATCCTAATGCTCATCATGAGGCAGCTCCGAATCCTCTGGATTTGCTTCACTCTGGATCCCACCAGGGAACATCCCCAAAAACCCCGGGAGCCCAAAAACGTGGACATCTGCTGCCCTGGGCTTCAGGATGAGAGAAAATCCATTTCCGACATGGATATTTTATGGATAATTTCCTGGGATAGGCCCGGCCAAAAAGGGCTTCAACTTTTTGGGAAGAGAAAAGAAGACGTTGATATAGCGGGACAAAAAATGAGGTGGGAAAAAAGGAAAACCACCTGGATGCTTTGAGCGTCTCAAGGAAAACATTCCTTAAAAAAATAAAGTGTAGGAAACTCTAAATTTTCCAGGGAGAAGCAGCTGGAGCTGTTCCGGGGAGGGTGAGGTTGGATCTCAGGGAAGGGTTCCTCATCCAGAGGGTGCTGGGGCACTGGAACAGCTCCCCAGGGAATGGGCGCATTCCCAAGGCTGCCAGAGCTCCAGGAGTGGTTGGACACCGCTCCCAGGGACAGGATGGGATTGTTGGGATTGTCCTGTGCGTGGAAGGAGTTGGATCCATGATCCTTGTGGGTCCCTTCCCACTCGGGATATTCCAGGATTCTAAGAGGTCGTTAATCCTACGGTATTCCCAGCATCCCTGAGAAGTTCTCCCGGAACACTTCCGTTGGTTAAACTGGATTTTGGACTCACATCTCCCACTCCTCCAGGCACGAGAAAACCTTTCCAAACCAAAAAATTCCTCCTCCTCCTCCAGAGGCAAATCCAGCTCCAAGACCAGAGGATCCCGAACAGCTCAACTGAATTTTTTCAGGACAATTTGTCCTTGGAGATATCCCAAACTCCAGGATGGGAATTCCCCACCTCCCATCTGTTCCAGGCTTTAAACCTCATCCCCGTTTCACCTCCGGCTGCTTTGTCCTCACTTCAGCCACCCCAGCGGAGGAAATTCCTGCTGTTTACAAGGATTCGGATCCGCGTTATCTGCTCTTAATCCCAAGCTTTCCCCCAGCTTCCCAGACTCCGTCGCCTTTCCTAAGAAGTCCAAACTTGTCCTTGGCTGCTTTAGTGCAATCCAAAGAGGATTTTCTGCCCAGTCACCACCTCCTAAACTGCCCTGTCCGCGCTTGACCTCTCTGCCAGGATTGCAAAATTCCCTGGACATTAATGTTTTCCTCGGGATAATCGTTAGGAAATGGGGTTGGATCACGGACAGACCCCACCGGGTGGAAAAATGTTTGGCTGAGTCACGGAAGCCGCGTGAGCAACGGCCGAGAAGGAAATTGCCACGCAGCCTCTTATTATTATTTATATTGATTTATACCTTTATCTATTATTTATTTCATTAATTTATTATTTCAATGAATTCCTTGGCTCCGATTTTTTTTCCTTGCCAGGGTCAGGGTCCCAAATTTCAGCTCAACTTTTGGCCCAAATCAGCTGATCCGGGTTTATTGAAATAACCCTTGAAGGTCAAAGTGCTGGCATTTTCTTGGTTTCATTTTCCAATTAAAAGAAAAATTAGAATAATATTTTAATTCATTAAGAGATTTCTTTTGGTTGGGTTCACCCAAAAATGGTTGCAGTCATGTTTTCAAGAGAAAATTATATTTGAGAAGATTTTTTTTTAATTCTAAATTTAAAAATTTTTTTTAAATTTAAAATTGTTTAAAATCTAAATTTTTTAATTTTTAATTTTTTAAAATTTTATTATTTTAATTTTTTAAAATTTCAAAAATTTTTTAAAAATCTTAACTGACCTCCAACCCCCACCTTGTTCTCATTTGTGATCACCTCTTCCATTTCCAAACTCTTCCAATACAAATTTTTCCAAGGAATGTCGGAGAGGTTCCTGAGCCTCAGCTGTGCCCAAACCTCTGCCCAGAGCTGAGAACAGGAGCTGTCCCCAAACCAGGGACAAGCTGGTGGCCGGGGCTTTTCCAACTAAAACAATTCCATTATTCCATGATTTTGGCTTTCTAAATATTTTAAACACATCAGCTAAAAAAAGGGAGTTGATAAGGGAAAGAGATAATGGAAAAATCCATCGTTTTTACCACAGAATGATTTGGGAAAAGACCTTAAAGAGTTGATCCCAATCCCCAGTTTCTCCAGATAGTCCCAATTTTAATTCTAGGATGTATAAAAACTAAAAATAGCTCTGATTATTCCTCACACTTGGATTTTGTGGATTTCCCGAGAGATATCCCAAAGTTTCTTGGTCCTTTTGGGAGGAATTGGCTCCGTGGCTGAAAGTCAAAGGGATGTTGTTGGGA
Organism: Corvus cornix cornix; assembly: GCF_000738735.6. NCBI lineage: Eukaryota > Metazoa > Chordata > Aves > Passeriformes > Corvidae > Corvus > Corvus cornix. Next base: position 71,818,852 of record NC_046334.1, on the reverse strand, counting down.
TATTGGTCACCTTGGAAAACAGGGAATTTGGTCCCTTCATCAACAAAGCAGAAACATCAGGGAGAGCAGATGCTTCCCACAGATCTTGGAAAACACATCCCAGCATCCCGGACCGGACCGGAAATCCCATTTTTTGTGCTTTTCCCCGGGTAGGATTCACCTACACCAACCTTGGGGTGGCTACAGGGTCACAACTGCTCTGGTCAGGCCACACCTCAGATCCTGGGGACAACTTCGGGTGACAAGAGACACCTGGAGGGGCTGGAGCATGTACAGGGAAGGGAACGGGGCTGGGAAGGGGCTGGAGAATTCCTGAGGGAGCTGGGAAGGGGCTGGAGAATTCCTGAGGGAGCTGGGAAGGGGCTGAGCCTGGAGCAAAGGAGGCTCAGGGGGGACCTTGTGGCTCTGCACAAGTCCCTGACAGGAGGGGGCAGCCGGGGGGGTCGGGCTCTGCTGGCAGGGAACAGGGACAGGAGGAGAGGGAACGGCCTCAGGCTGGGCCAGGGGAGGCTCGGGGTGGACAGCAGCAGGAATTTCTCCATGGAAAGGGTGCTCAGGCCTTGGAAGTGCCCAGGGAGCTTTGGAGTGCCCATCCCTGGAGGGATTTCAAATCCACGTGGATGTGGCACTCGGGGACACGGGGCAGTGCTGGCCTTGGCCGTGCTGCTTTGACTCCATGATCTCAGAGGGCTTTTCCAACTGAAACAATTCCATTCTTCCATGATTTTGATACTTTCCAACCTCCTCTCTTCACACCCTGAGAGTGGCCTTGGTGCCTTCAGGCCTGACTTCATCCCAAAGATTCCAAAGTTGGAATCCCACCACTGGCTGAGCTTCCTTAATCCCGAGCTTCCGGAAAGGTCAACCCAGCCTTCTCCCCATCCCTGACCCCACCAGCTCCTTGAAATCCTCCTGGCTGTGGGATGGCTGCGAGGGATTGACTGAAAACCACCCAAAATCCAGCAATAAAACAGGGAATGAGCCTGGAACAGGGAATGGGAGAGCTGGGAGATGCCAGAGGGAGAAAAGGAAGCAGCGCCTGGATGAGCTGAGGAAAGTTGGGAAAGGCTGAGATATTGCAAAGTTTTTCAGGGATAGAGTCATTGATATTCCTCCAAAATCAGGCAGGGATTAAGCCTGGCTTTGGATAATCTTCCATAATCAGGTCTGAGATCTCCTGGAAGGAGCCGTGGTTGCTTCATCCCAGAGATTTAAAAGTCCTCTCAGGAGCCAATTTGGCTTTAATCCACCTCTTTTAAATCCATGAGGAGTAATGAGCACAAAATTCACGGATGTCTTGGAAAAGGAGAGATTTTAATTCTTCTCTTTTAATTATTTTATTGTTATTAATAATAATATCTTAATATTTGAGTATCATTCAATAATTGTACCAGGATTAAAATATTTTAATACGATTTTTTAAAATAGAAAGGCCCTTTCCCAAACCATTCCATGATAAAAGTGATAGATTTTCCAGAATTATCCATCATTTCCTTCCCTTCCCAACTTCTCTTTTTCAGTTGATGCGTTTAAAATATTTAGAATTGAAATTAAAATTCAAGCTTAACAAACACCTGAAAAAATTTAAAAGAGATTCAGATTTCAAGGCATCTCTTCCACAACATATCCACCTTTTTTTGGGGGGGGGAAGATAATGGAAAATTTCTCTTTGAATGAGGGAAATCAGCTCCACCAAGCTCTGGGAAAGTGAAAAAAAGGAGTCGATTTTTAATCCAAATTAATTTTTCCGACCTCTTTGTGCAATTCCCTCACCTGTATCCCAGGTAATGCCTCCAGAATTCCAAGCCCAATTAAGGGCACCTCATCAAAGCGTTTCAGACAATCCCTGATGGATTTTAAGCTGGGAAAGGCAGGGATTTGGTGATGAAATTCCTGTACAAAGGAGTTTTTAATCCTTACTCATCACTCTCAAGCTCCGCCGCTTTTGGATTATTCTGCTGTTGGAATTTGCCTTTGGTGTCCCGGAGAGCGGCATCCACAAAGGAAAACAGGAATTTTTATCCCTGGGGAAGAGCAGGAGCTGATCCTGTGTGCCCTGTCAGGATTAAATTCCAGTCAAGTCCCAACTGAATTTCCATCTGAGGCCAAAATCGTTTCCTAACGTGCCCCATTCCAGAGGAATCCATGGAGTGGTCGCAAGTTGGGTTTGGAAAACGGATGGCAAAGCCTGCAGCAGCTCCTCAGGGAATATTCTCAGAACCAACAGAGCTGTGGCCTCCTGCTCCGCACGGGGGAACGGGAGCCGTGGGGAATGGGCAAGGAATTCTGAGGGATTTAATGGATTTCAACCTCTTCCCTTGCTCTGGGAAGGGTGGAAGGGCTCTGGATCTGCTGAACGGGGTTGCCCAGAGAAGCTGCGTCTGCCAAATCCATGGAATTGTCCAAGGCCAGGCTGGACGGGGCTTGGAACAACCTGGGATAGTGGGAGGTGTCCCTGGGTGGGACTGAATGGGCTTGAGGGTCTCTCCCAACCCAAACCATTCCAGGATTCTGGAGGCAGCCTGGGAGAGCTGGGAATGTTGCCCTGGAGAAGGGAAGGAGCCAGGGAGAGCTGCGAGCCCCTTGCAGGGCCTAAAGGGGCTCCAGGAGAGCTGCAGAGGGACTGGGGCCAAGGGCTGGAGGGCCAGGAGGCAGGGAATGGCTTCCCAGTGGGAAAGGGGAGCTTGGGCTGGGATGTTGGGAAGGAATTGCTGGCTGGGAGGGTGGCGAGGGGCTGGGCTGGAATTGCCAGAGCAGCTGGGGCTGCCCCTGGATCCCTGGGAATGCCCAAGGCCAGGCTGGACACTGGGGCTTGGATCCAGCTGGGATGGTGGGAGGTGTTGGGGTCGGAATTAGATCATCTTTGAGATCCCTTCCAAGCCAAACCATTCCATGGTTCCATGATAAGTCGGGCTGGCCACCACTGACCTCTCTCATGTGCAACCCCTGAGCCTCCATGACTTTTTAAAGTGGTTTTAGGCACGTGGGAATAAAATTTTTGGGATAACAAGGAAGCGATTCCTTCAGGAATCCTGTCCCAACAACCCATTGCAGCAACGAACTGGAATAAAACTGGAATAAACCTGGAATAAAACTGGAATAAACCTGGAATAAAGCACATTTAGTGTCAGCTCTCTGGAGATGTCCATCCAAAGGATTCTCCATTCAAAGGAGAATCTCCATCCACGGATTCTCCATTCTCCCTTCTGGTGATTCCACCTGGAGGCAACGATGGGATGGAGTTAGGAAAAAGCTGCAATTTCCCATTTCCCCCCTTTTTCCCGAATTTGAGGTGTCCGTAAAGCTCCGAGTGCAGCAAGGAGCGGTGGCTGGAGCCTTTTCCCTCCTGTATTTTCCAGAGGAACAGGAATTCCTGCTCAGCCAGAGGCGGTGCTGCAACCCAGCCCCTCTGCATCCGCATGGGATTGCCTCGGGTAATATCCGTGATTAATTCCGTGGAATACCCAGAAGTTTCCTCGGAGCTCTGGTTTAGGGAATCTGCATGGAATGGGAAGTTTTCTTCCAAGGAAAGCACAGCAAAGACCCCCTGCATTCCTCAACTCCCCCAGGGAAATTCCCTAAGGAATATTTTTGAGGTAAAGGCTCTTCCCAGCTCAGGACCCAACGGAATTTTGCAGTAGGAGCACAAATCGAACCACAAGCAGCTCCGAGGATCCTTGCCACAAGGCAAAGCCGGGGAATTCTGGGCTTCTCCTCGACTTTCCCAAGCACTGATGGGATGGGGAGGGATTTTTTCCCCCCCTTTGGAAACTCCAGGTTGTTGTTTGCAAAGCAGAAGGAATCGCAGCTGTTCTGAGCCCTCGGTGTTTGGGCTGGAGAGACTTCAAAAAGTGTGGGATAATTGTTGTTATTCCCATCTTTCCCTGACAGCCACCTGGGATTTCATTGTTCCTCAAGTTTTAGGGAAGATCCCGATGGATTTTGATTGATTTTTATCCATGGTGGGCACCGCCCAAGCCTGGCTGGAACTGAGGAACTTTCCAGGATCTTTCAGGATCTTTCCAGGGTTGGTTCTTTCCAACCAAAACCACCTTGGGATTCTTGGAAAGACCGGATGATTTTACTGGGGATTGAGGTGAATCCATCAATAACTTTCCAGCCATGCGGAATGGAGGGAATGGGATTTCTCCAGGGTCTGAGACATTCCTGGGAGCTCAAGAGCAGCCGGCCTTCAAACCAGAACTTGGGGTGATCCCAGACTTTGAGGGGACATTCCTCTCCCTTCCCTACGCTGCTGAACCCCTTATCTATAGATCATGGAATCATGGAATGGTTGGAATTGGAAAGACCTTAAAGCTCATCCAGTTCCCACGGGCAGGGACACCTCCCACTATCCCAGGTGGATCCAAGTCCCGATGTCCAGCCTGGCCTTGGACACTTCCAGGGATCCAGGGGCAGCCCCAGCTGCTCTGGGAATTCCAGCCTAGCCAGGAATTCCTTCCCAATATGAGCATAATGAGGCACTGCTGACAGGCAAGTATCCCGGTCCTGGATAAAATTCCTCAGTTTTGAGGTTTTGTACTGAGAATCTGACATTAAATGGACTTTGGGAATGCAGGGATTGCTCCAAGGAAAAGGTTTGGCCCCATTTTCTACTGTCCTGTCCCAGAAATGCATTTTAAACGGAAAGAGGTCAGGGATAGATGGGATATTGGGAAGGAATTGCTGGCTGGGAGGGTGGCGAGGGGCTGGGCTGGAATTGCCAGAGCAGCTGGGGCTGCCCCTGGATCCCTGGGAATGCCCAAGGCCAGGCTGGACACTGGGGCTTGGATCCAGCTGGGACAGCGAGAGGTGTCCCTGCCCATGGAATGGGGGTGGGAATGGTTGATCCTTAAGATCCCTTCCCACCCAACCCATTCCACAGTCCTGTAAGTCTTGGCATTCCCAGGACCAGAGGCAGGAAGGCCAAAGCAAAGAGGAGTTGGAAATGCTCTTGGATTTGTGAGTGGCTCTCCGGACAGGGAAGAAGAGGAGAACATTCCCAGATTTATTTCTGCCGGCACACGAGATTTACTCCCGCCTGGCTCCCTTTCAGGTGCCATAAATCGAGCGCCGCTATCTTTTCACAGATTGTCTTCCTGGATTTATCAGGAAGGAGTTTATGGATCAGAGCCCCCTTTTTGCTCCAGCCCCTCCTCCCCGGGAGCTGAAGGACCGGCCTGGGCTCCGGGCTGTGTTTATAAATTTGTGGATGGGTTCCATTAATGGAATCTGATTTATGACCCAAATAAGAGACTTCATCAATTTTCCTCTGGACCTCTCTCCGTGGGACATAAATTATCCTGTTGCTACCGGGTTTGGATTTCTAAGTGGATTTATCGGAGCAGGGAATTTGCTCATTTGTTTTACTGCTCTGCTTGTCTGTGGAATAAATATCCTTCGGAAGTTTTTCTCCCTCTCCTTTGCTCCCTCCTGGAAAATACCGGCTGATATTCCTGGGAGCCACCTGGGCCAGGACATATGGGGGTCCTGTCCCAAATTGTCCTGTTTGCAGGGCATGGAACACTGGAAAAGACCCATTTATATCATAATCTCCAACCCCAAAATTTGGTGGCTTTGGAAAAATCGTGGCCTGTTGATCTCTTTTGGAATTCTTTGGTTCCTTCCTGCTCTTGGCACTGGAGGTGCCTCCTCCTGCTGCGGATGGGAAGAGAGTCCTTGGCTTCTCACACAAGCAATTCCTGCCCCCACAAACTCCTCAGCTCCTGGAATATCCAAGTTTCCCTTGAAAGCCTACAGCTCCCATGGATAAGACTATGAGGGACCTTGGAATTGGGTGAGGAGCTTTGCTGATCCCACGACAGGAGGGAAACCAGGCGCAATCCTTGCAGCGGGATCATAAAGGTTGGAAAATCCCTTCAGGATCATCAAGTCCAAGCTGTGCCCGATCCCCACCTTGGCACTGAGGGACACATCCAGGAATTCCTTGGACACCTCCAGGGATGGGCACTCCAAAGCTCCCTGGGCACTTCCAATGCCTGACCACCCTTTCCATGGAGAAATTCCTGCTGATGGGCAACCTGAGCCTCCCCTGGCAGAGCTGGAGGCTGTTCCCTCTTGTCCTGTTACTCCCTGGGAGCAGATCCCAAATCCCACCTGGCTCCAACCTTTCAGGGAGTTGTGCAGAGCCGCAAAGTCCCTCTGGATCCTCCTTTGCTCCAGGCTGAGCCCCTTTCCCAGTTCCCTCTGGAATTCTCCAGCCCCTTCCCAGCTCCATTCCCTTCCCTGGACACGCTCCAGCCCCATCCATGCCATGAGAGGCCCAGACCTGGACACGGAATTCCAGGTGTGTCCTCAGCAGTGCTGGGCACAGAGGGAAGGGCAGAGCTGCTCCTTCCTCCCTCCTTCCCTGGGGATGTGACACGGGACAACCTCTGGACTCATTCCCAGCCCTACCAGTGCACGTGGGGCCGCGGGAGGTGACGCAAGGCCAGGATTATCCAGCTTTTCCCGCTGTCTCCCGCCCCCTCCTCCCGCTGTCCATGCCCTGAACTCCTGCCCGGAACACTTTCTTCTGGAACTCATCTCTGGAGCCTCCCAAAGCCGAGCCAAAGGCTCGCCTGCTTTTTGTTGTTGCTGCTGCTGCTGTTTTCGCCCGGGGCTGGGAGAGCAATTCCATGAACCAGGAGCGCAGGATCCCAGGAATGCGGGGCGTTACGACACCGCGCCGCAGAGACCGGGGCTATTTACATAATAGATGAGAAAGCCCGGCCAATTAGCTGACAAAGGCAAGGGCGTGCTCGCAGGGCAATCAGAGTTCACACTAATTAACAGCGAGCCATTAAGAGCTCGCCTCCAAATGCGCGTGGAGGAGGATGAGGATGAGCACGGGGCGGGCAGGGGACACGGTGACATTTCCAGGTCCCCAGGGTGGGATGATTCCCAGCTCCGGGATAGGGAATGGGGGCAGTTCCTTTGGGATGAGAGTACTGGAGCAGCAGCCCAGCTTCCTGTGACTCCTTATCCCTCACCCGTTCCCAGCTGGAAGTCATGGAAAATGGGATCAGCTGCTGAGGAATTCACTCGGGAGCTCGGTGTGGAGTGGAAGGAAATGGTTGGAACCGCCGGGAATGAGCACCAACCCTTTGCCTGGGATTTGGTACCCTCCCAGTCCAGGCACCCATTCCCAGCTGATTCCCGGTGGCTCCAACCATCTCCTTCCATTCCACACCCGGCTCCCGTGTGTATTCCTGAGCAGCTGATCCCATTTTTCCAGGAGTGCCGGGTGGGAATGGGTGAGGGACAAGGGGAATGAGCCGGGAATGGGCACCAATCCCTGGCCTCACAGCGGGCACAGGGATTGCAGTGCCAGGCCCTCACCCAGGGACTCCGTAGGATCCACCGGAAAGATCCCAGCCCCAAATCCACCTTTGGAATGGGTGCGTGGACTGGGAGGGTACAAAATCCCAGGGATTCCTTGGATGGGGACCCTGCCTGGAGGCACCAGCTCAGGCTGTGGTGGCGTCACTGCACCACAACTCAATGACTTAAAGGATCCAAACGTTGGGATTCTGCTGCGGGAAATCTGGGATTGAGCAGGAATCCCAATGGGACAACCATGGGATGGCTGGAGGCGAAGGGGCTTCAGCCCCATCATTGACAGTTCGGGGTGGGACGAGTCATTCCAGAGCGAATTCCCGATGGCGAGGGAGGAAAATTCCTCGGTGTTTGCCTTGGGTTGCCTTTGGAACACCCCTGCATTCCCTCCGGAATTCTCGTGGCTGCTCCTCCGATCACGCTTGGGGTGAAAGGGCAGCTCCTGCTCAGTGGGGCCCACACACGGAGGCAGCAGCCGGGCCCCAATCACTGCCTAATTACGTTAATTTGCTAATTGCCAGCGTTAGTCAGGCCAGGAGCGCCACCTGCTGAGGCCGCCGGCCCCTCCCCTCGCTCCAGGTTTCCGGCAAATCCCAAAGGGCTTCGGCAGGAAGGGGATGAACCTGGTGTTCTCCACGTCTCCATGCCCTGGGAATGTCATTGGCCTTGGCACCGGGATGAGCTGCATCCCAAAATCCCACCGCGCTTCCTGAGCATCCTGGTCGATGGAAGGTGTCCCTGCCCTTGGAATGGGATGATCCTTAAGGATCCCTCCCCAGGGACCCTGTCCCAATCCTGAGATTACTTCCAGATTTCCCAGATTTGGCTCCTATTTCTCTTCCGGATTTGGAGCTTGAAAAAATTCTTTTCATTTCAGATTTCCTCCTGTTCTGATCCCATTCCCCCCCCCCCTTCTTTTGATGTTTTTTCCTTCTTTTCCTTGTTTCCCAAAACCTGAGGTTTTTCACGCCCTCCCCTGAACCCAACAGCTGGGATTTTATGGAAAGAACACGGAAAAATTGTAAATTTCCAATAAAATCATCAAAGTTGGCAGTGCTGGGGGCTCCTCCCCTCCTTTAGTGCTGATCCGTAGGGTGAGAGGATTGCTGGGATCCAGCTGCTGGCTGGGATTGGAAGAGATCCTTAAAAACACTTAAAATTCCCAGGATTTGGGGTCTCCCTAAGCACCAACACCTCAGGAGTATCAAAGTTCTCATTTGCCCCGGCTGCTTTTTTAGGGTTGTTTTTGTAGGATTTTCCCACCCTACACCAGGTAGAACAAATCAGCTCCGAAGCTCCTCATCCATTCCCTTTCCAACGGAAAACACCGAGCCTGGAATGCCCTTTTTCCCAGGACATGCCCTTCCTTGACCCACCCGGCCCACGGAAGTTCAGCCCCGTAAAGTCCTTTGAAAATCTGGGATTCGAGGCGGTGTCGGCCCCTTCTGGGGCCTCCTGTCCTTCATGGATCACCCTCATTAGCGAGGGAAAAGTGGGATAGATGGAACAGGCTGCACTCCTGGCACCATTCCCGCCGGTTCCTCTTGGAAGTCCCCGCGATTCCGAAGGATCCTTCCAAGCCGCCTGGCTCGTGACTGCTGTGGATTAGGGAAAGGCCAGGGATGCAGCATCCCCGCAGCTCATCCCTGACAGGCTCTGGGGTGTTTTCCATAAGGGATTCCTGCTTTTTTGGGGAGCTTTGGAGAGGCCGTTTATGACACCAGCTCCAAGAGGTTCTGGGAAGCTCTGGGGCAAAGCTTGGGAGCTGCCCCATCTCCATCGGGAATGTGGGAGCAATCAGGAATTGTTCGGAGCTGTGGCTGTAAACAGATGCTGCTTTAAAGGATCCCGGGAAGCTCTTCCTTCCTGGGCAGCCAGGGATGAAGGAAAAGAAGGATTCATCCCAAAATCAACAGAAAAGAGGAATTAATCAGGCTGTCCACGGGAGATAACGACCCCAAATCTGCCTTTTTTAGCACCGAAATCTGATTTATTTGTGGGAAAAGACTGGGGGGGGAGGGGTTGGAGGTTTTAATGTGCTGTTTTTCCTGGTGAAAACATGGATTGGGAATTACAGAGCCTGATGGATGTTCGCTGGGTGCCGGAACAGTGGGATATCCAGAGGGAAGCTGGAGGCAAACACTGGGTTGATTCCTAAATTTTTCATGTGGGGACAGGAAAAAACAACCCCAACCTGTCCAGGAGCCTCCTCCTCCTCCTCGTCCTTCTTCCCAAACCACAGGACCTCAGGGAAAGATTAAACTTCCTTAATGGATTCTTTTCCTCAGCCTTCTCCTTTTCAACTCCCCAAACACGTTCAGGGCGAAATTCCCGACCCTTTTCCAAGGGTTTCCAGTGGTGGGGATGGAGCTGCGGGAGGCAGGGAAGCGGCTGCTCCTGGAGGATCGGAGGGCACGGCTTTGGGGGGGCTGGTAGCTCCCAGAAATCCTGGGAATGGTCCCCGTGGAGATGGGATTTAAGAGGATTCCTGGCGGGGGTGACCCTGGAGAAGTCCCGACAATCACAACCATCCCACATAGAGCTCCACCAGCAGCTCCTTGGATTTGGAATCCCTTTGGAAACCAGGCGGGAGCACCGGGATGCAATTCCCAGCATCCCTCTCCTCCCTGCGGGATCCTGGGGTGATTCCTGTTTTTCTCAGCTGTGAATGCGCTGTAAATTCCCCTAAATGTGGGTAAAATCTTCCCGTGGCTTCATTCCTGCTCTGGAGGGTCTGGATGTGCTGGTTTTCCATGGGGGCAGAGCGGGAGCAGTTTGGGACACGGCTGGGAGACAATTTGGGCAAAACTGGGAGAAAATTGGGGCAAAATTGGGATAAATTTTATCCTTCATGGCACAGAGTCTGATCCTGTTTGGTGCAGCTGGGTCTAAAATCTGGGAGCTGGGAGTTTGGTTTTCTAAGGAAAAAAGGGTTGAGAGGAGAAGTGAAAAGGAGGGGGAAAGTAAGGAAAAAACGTCACTGAGTCGCTTGTTCCAAAAATTAAAAAAAAAGGAAGAAAGGGGGGGAAAATGGGGAAAGAAAAGGGAAAAAGGAGAAAAGGGGGGGAAGGGGAAAAGGGAGAAGAAGAGGAAGAAGGGGGAGAAAAAGAAAAACGGGAAAAGAAAAAAAAAGGTAAAAAAGGAAAAATGGGGAAAGAAGGGGGAAAGGGAGAAAAAGGGGAAGAAGGGGGGGAAATAGGGAAAAAAGAAAAAAAGGAAAAAGGAAAAATGGGGGGAAATGGGAAAAAAGGGGGGGAAGGGGTAAAAAGGGAGAAAAAGTGGAAGAAGAGTGGAAAAAAGAAAAATAGGGGAAAAGAAAAAAGGAAAATGGAATAAAGGAAAAAAAGGAGGGAAAAAAGGGGAAAAGAAGAAAAATGGGGGAAAGGGGAAAAAGGGGGGGGAGGGAAAAAGGGGGGGAAATGAGAAAAAAGGGAGAAAAGAGGAAAAAAGGGGGGGAGGGAGAAAAAAGGGACAAAAAGGGCAAAAAGGAGGAGATAAGGGGGAGAAAAAGAAGGGGAAAGGGGAAAAATATGGAGGAAAAAAGGAGAAAAAAAGGAGGAAAAAAAGGAGAAAAAAGGGGAAAAGGAGAAAAAATGGCAAAAAAAAGGGGGAGGTAAAGGGGAGAAAAGGAGGGGAAAGGGGGGGAAATGAGGGAAAAGAGGGAAAAGCAGCTTTTTTCTGCCCGCAGCAGCCCGAAGCACACGGAGCTCTCCCTGCCAGCGCTTCCCCCTTCCCCGGTGCCGGGAAAGAGCCGGCCGTGACTCATGGCTCGGGACACGGCGGTGGCGGGGAGGATCCGCTCCGAATCCCGGGAGCGGCGGCCCCGGGACCAGTGGGAAGGAGGTGGGAGCTGATGTAACGTCTGGAGAGCTCCGGGCAGCTCCTCAATCTCCGTTCTTAGGGAAAGACAGGCGCTCCCTGGAGATCCCGCGGGCTCCGCTCGCTCTCTCCTGCCGGGCACGGGCGGGATGTGCCCTTTGCTCTCTCCCCTCCCGGCTCCCGGCTCACCGAGCATCCTCCGGCATTCCCGGCTTTTTCCCCGCTCCGGCAGCCGGGAGAATCCAGGCACACAATGGGAGCTTTGTGCGAGCGGCTCCCGCGGCTCCGAGCCCGGGACAAAGCCGAGCCGCCACTTTCTGCTGGAGGGAGGGAGGGGTTGATTCCAGGCACCCCGAGGGGGTACCGGCATTTTTGGGAAGAGGCTGCGGGGAAAGGGAAGGGGAGGGATTAAAGGCGGAGAGGCACCGGCACAGCCGTGGGGTGTGTTGAGTTTGTGCAGCCTCGGCTGCAGCAAAAACCGCCAGGAGATTCCTCCCCATTCCCTGGATCCCTGGCTGTGTCCAAGGCCAGGCTGGATGGGATTTGGAAAAGCCTGGGAGAGTGGGAGGTGTCCCTGCCCGTGGATGGGGATGGAACAGGATGGGATTTAAGGACGCTTCCCACCCAAACCATTCCAAGGGATTCTGGAGCCCCTCTGCTCTGGATCAGGCTGGGAGAGCCGGGAATGTTGCCCTGGAGAAGGGAAGGAGCCAGGGAGAGCTGCGAGCCCCTTGCAGGGCCTAAAGGGGCTCCAGGAGAGCTGCAGAGGGACTGGGGCCAAGGGCTGGAGGGCCAGGAGGCAGGGAATGGCTTCCCAGTGGGAAAGGGGTGCTTGGGCTGGGATGGTGGGAAGGAATTGCTGGCTGGGAGGGTGGGGAGGGGCTGGGCTGGAATTGCCAGAGCAGCTGGGGCTGCCCCTGGATCCCTGGGAATGCCCAAGGCCAGGCTGGACACTGCGGCTTGGATCCAGCTGGGATGGTGGGAGGTGTCCCTGCCCATGGAATGGGGTGGAACGGGATCATCTTTAATTCCATCCCAACCCAAACCCTTCCATGATTCCATGAAAAGCATGGAAAAGTCTGGGTTGTTTAAAGCCAGAGATCCCAATCCAGGTCCTGCCGTGCAGCTCCCATTCCAAAACCTTGCTGGAGGGAATCCTGATCTCCGGGATAGGGAGCGGTTGAGCTGATCCTGGCTGTGCTCCGCAGGTCCCGTCTCCCCCACGGAGCTTCCCAGGGCTGAGTCTGGATTGGGACACAGGAACAGGGCCAAAACTTCGGGATGGAGGGAGATCAGGACAGGGAATGTGGAATATCCTTGGAGCAAGTTCAGTTTCGGGGGATTTGTGGGGTGTGGGAGGAAAACGGGACCACGGAGGGTGGAAAAATGGAAGAAGATGGAGGATTTTGGGAATGGGGCTGGCAGGCTACTGGGATAAGGAGCCATAGGGAGGAATCCTCATTTTTGGGGTGGGATTTGTGGATGATTGGGCGCAGAATTCCCACTGGAGTTTGAGGGATGCAGGTAAGAGAAGTTTTGGGATCAGCCCCTCTGAGAGCCTGGGGAAAGGGGGATGTGGAGCACATGGATTTTCCTGCTGCCTCTTCGGGACAAACGCGGTGGAAGTTGTGGACAGAGGACAGAGCCAATCCAGGGAAAATTAATGGGAATTACCTGTGGAAAAGCCCGAGAGGGTGGGAAAGGCAGAATATCCCTGTGGATAAAAGAGAAACAGGTGAGTCCTGTACGGAGCAGGGATCCTGGAATTCCACACAAAATTCCCCAAAATTCCTGGGAATGAGCTCCGCTTTTCGGGGCGGGGGGGGAATTAATTTGATTTTGCACAAACCCATCACACCTCTCCCCTTCCATTCCCCGGGAATGTTGGAGTCGGGAAGATCGAGTGCTCCCGGAGGAATTTTTCCAGGGAGATTATTTTAACAAGCACTTTTGTAGCCGGAAATCAGGGAATTTAACCTAACAAGGAACTACCGGGCCGGGGGGACGAATAAATCTCCTTCCCACCTCTTAATTTTCCAGCCTACGGAAAAGCGGCGTTGGAGTCCAAAGGAGACGTGACCCCCAAGGCCATCCCTCATTTTGACACATCCATGGCCTGGCCCCTGCTTGAACCCTCTCCCTGAGCCGAAATCCAGGGAAAAATCCAGGAAACGGCTCCCTTTTGTGCCGGATCCCAGCCCTGCGTGGTGGGAATGTGCTGTGCCTCCCATTGAACTCCAGGTTTTTCAGGGAAAAGGGGAGTTTGGAGAGATTCTCACCCCAAACAGGGATGTTTTCCATGTCTTCCTCGTGTGGGGTGGGTTTGTTTCCTCGGAGCGCTCAGGGACTGAATCCAGCCGAATTCCACGCTGGAATTGTTGGGATTTTCCTTTTCCTTTGCTGAGAAAAGAGCAGGCTGGGAATGCTTCCACTTTGGGAAGACCAGGAAGGAATTACTCAAATGGGAGACCAAGGAAAGGGAAAAATGCCCCCCAAAAATCCAACTGCATCCTGGGCTGGAAACGGATAATGCTGGAATTTTGGGGATTTTGCCTTGCCAAGCTGACAAGGAAAGAGCAGGCCGGGAATGCTTCCGCTTTGGGAAGATTGGGAAGGAATTACTCAAGCGGGAGACCAAGGAAAGGGAAAAATGCCCCCCAAAAATCCAACTGCATCCCAGGCTGGACGTGGACAAGGCCGGAATTCCGACTTTCATCTCCGAGCTGTGAGGAAAAGGAAAGCAGAGCTTTCCACAGGAGTTAAAAATAAAGCCCAGAGCTCGGCTGAAGAGCGGGATGAGCCAATGGGATGAAGGAGCCGGGAATGGGATGGATTAACCCCCACTTGAGGCGTCTCCGTGCTGTTATCCATGGATTCCAGGCGGGATTTCAGGCCATGATTCCAATGACAAGAGGAGGATTTAGCTCCAGTTATCCTGTCTGGAGCCATTCCATGGAAAGAGATGTGAAGCGGGAGAAGGAATGTTGGATGCCATTCCTGATTTATCCCTATTCTCCAGAAATCAAAGGAGGAGTGAGATTGTTCATCCTGGAATTCCGGGGAAAGGGAATTTTGGGCTAAAACCTCCAGTCCCTGAGGGTTTTCCGTAATTTCCACCAGTTTGGGGTCAGGGCTGTGGTTTTGGAAGGATTTTGGAGCTCCTTGGAAGTCGGAAGTGCTCAGAGGGGTGGGAGCAGTTCCCTCATCCCGGCAAATTTCATTCCCTCAGCTGCAAATCATCCCTTTGGATATTCCAAAGGTTTTGGATTCCATTGCAATGGAGATGGGATCTTATCCATGGAGTTGAGCCCCTTTGCAGGGGAGGAGTGACCCCCCAGATCTCCCACGGGATCCTGATGGGATAGACTTGGGAAAAGCTTGGAGCGTGCCTGGAATTCTTCAATTGACTCTTTTCCCTTTTCCCAAAGAAAAATAAATAAGGGATAAACGTTGGGATGAAATGGCTGTTTTAACGAAAATATCCCAGTTTTTGTAATAATCCCCCAATTCCTGGGATTTTGTTCCTTTAAAAAACGCCATTTAATTTTTTGGGAGAAGGTTTTCCTTCTCCCTGCTTTAATAAATGAGTGTCAAGTTTTCAGTCAGGAATATCCTTTGGAAGGAAGGAGGAATTTCCAGAACAGAATTCCAAGGAAAAGCTGTCCCTCATCCAAGAGGCCCCAAAAGGATTTCTCCCATTCCCTCAGATGAGGCTTTTCCTTCATTCCTGAATTTTCTCACTCCCCTGAAGAGCTGAGAAACCTTGGAAAAGTGACCGAAACGTCCTTTCGGATGAACCCGTGGCGCCTGCACAGGAAAAAATTCCAAGTTTTTCCACTTGAGATGAAAGAAATCACCTTTGTTTCCCTGAAAATATTCCCTTGGGATTGAGTTCAGCTGTGTCCAAGCAAAAGGTGTCACCTGCCCATCTTTTCCAGCTTTTCCAGCTTTTCCTTTGCTCCATGCTTTGTTTTGCCCCCAGGATGGAGCAGGAACACGCGGCTGTTTGGGATCCATCTGGAAAAATCCTGTGGAATGTTCCTGGAAGGACCGGTCAGCTTTTTCGGGAGAGAGAGAAGGTGAGAAAACCGGGAATTAAAGAGACACCAAACCCTCTGAGCTGGTCCAAAGGAAAGAGTTGCTTCCATGATCCTGGAATTATGGAATTGTTAAGGATTGAATCCAAGGCCACCACTGATCCGTGTCCCCATGTGCCACTTCCTCATGGATTTAAATCCCTTCAGGAATGAGGACTCCACCCCTGCCCTGGGATCCTTTTTTCCAATGCTTGACAACCTTTTCCATGAAGAAATATTCCCTAATATCCAACCTCAAACTCCCCTGGCTGGAATATTCCCACTTTTTGGGATTGTCTTTCTGGAATAAAATCACATCACGGCCAAGGTGCTGAAGCTGAAGCTCAGCTCCCAGCTGGAATTAAGCAAGGAATGAGGCTGGGATTTCCTCCATTCCCATTTTTCTTGCCCTTTTCAGGAATGGCCATCCAGGAAAAGAACTGGAGCTGCTTCATCTCCTTCTTTTTGCATGGAATTTCGTAGGAAAAGTGGGATGGGGACCAGCACAGGACACGGAGATTTGTGTGTCTCCAGCAGGGATCTCTCCACATTGGGAATCTGCCATTCCCAAAAATCCAGCAGAGCACTTTTAGACAAAAAATCCACATTTTTGGTCTTCCCTACAGAAGAACCACTCAAAATCCAGCCAAAAACGATGGAGATTTTCCTCATTTTTCCTGTTTCCCAACAAAAAGTTCACTCCGAAGCCTCCCTCTCCATCATCCTCCGGCTGTTTCTCCCGCCAATTTCCATGGCTTCCTTTCCACATCCATTCCCTGACATCCTGTTTGTTGCTCTTGGCTCCTGGGCCGGGATTTGTAGGGAATTACAATGGAGTCTCTGTTCCCGGCGTGGTAGCGGAGTTGCCTTCAACGAATTCCAAGAGCCGTCGGAATCCGTTCATCCCCCTTTCTTTAATTTAAAATATAAATAAATTGAAGGGAAATAATTATTCCCGGGATTTATTTGACAGTCAGGATTTCCTGACACCCAGCGAGGCTGGAGCTTTCACTTCCAAGTCTTCCTTGTATATGAATGGATATTGATGGAAAAACCGGCTCCAGGCACTCCCCATGGAGAAAATTCCCACTGGAAACCACTCCAAACCTTTCCCTGGAAGCTGGAAAAGTCTCTTTCCATGGAAGGGCTTCTCAATCTTAGGGAATCCTTTTTTCCTTAAAAAAATTCCCGTTTGATTCCCCAAAATGTTTCCATCTCTCCCATCTGGGACCCACTGGAGCTGCCATTATCCCAGGATGACTCCTGTGGAATTCCCAGGTTGTTTTGGACTATTTTTGGACTTTTAAGTGGATTGGACCCAACACGGAAGGAAACTCAAATTTCCCCCACCTCAGAATATCGGGAAAAATTGCATTTTTATTTTGGAGTCACGGAATTCTTTTGGAAAAGACCCCTGGGATCATCAAGTCCAAAGGTCAGCCCGCTAAACCCTGTCCCCGAGCGCATCCAAGATTTCCCGGGATCCAAGATTTCTGCAGCTTCCTGGGCAGCCTTTTCCATGGCTTTCCAACCCTTTTGGTGAAGAAATATTCCTGAAAATCCAACCTGAACTTCCCCTGCTGCAACTTGAGGCCATTTCCCCTCATCCTGTCTCTTGTTCCCTGGGAATTCTTGGAATATTTATATCCCTACTGGCAGCAACTCCAATCCTCTATGCTGAGCCATTCCCAGTCAGGTTGGATAACACCAGGAGACAGGGAAGACCTGCGGAAGGTGACACATTCCCGAAGAAAATCCATGGGAAGGAGCCAACCCTCTTTTCCTCATTGGAATCTAAGGAAAAACAGGGAAACGCAGCCGTCAGGGCAATTTTGGGATCTGTCGTGACATCAAATTCCACCTGGAAACAAGGAGAAATCACCATTCCCTGAAAACCTGTGCTTTTCCCAAGTGCTTTCCTGAGTGGGATCCGCTCCGGATTGGAGCACTTTTAGGAGTTTTCCATTCAGGACAAAATTCCCCTTTTTTTGGGTGGTGGTGTGGAATTTTTGGTTTTTTTGGTCGTTAATTATTTGGATTTTAGGGAGAGGGAAAATTCCCGTGTTTTCCATAAATGTAAAGAGCCGCTTCTGGAATTTTTTTCGTTTTAGTGGATGCCACTTTTTACCTGAGAACCCCCTCAAAATCCCAGGATTTGAGGTGGAGATTAAAAGAAGGAATCAAAGATTTAAGGAGCAAAGAGAGCTGAGAAGGAGGAAAAATTCCACCTCCCTTCCCCAAACCTTTGTTTTCCGAAGTTTTTCTCTTTTCTGCGGATCTGGAGGAAAAAAATCTGCCAAAAAAATTGGGAAAGCAGCAGGTGACAAAGAGCTCTGTGGCTGGGAAGAGCCTCCGGAGACCCAGGGTCCTTCCAAAGGAATCAGTGTCATTCCAGCTCCTCTCCCCATGGACTTCTTGGAGCTCTGTGCTTTGGAAATGTCACCGGAGCTGCCCAGGGTTGATTTTCCGGGAAAGGTCACCCTGGTGCTCCATCAAAAAGTGCCTTTTGCCTTTTATTCCGGAAAAAAAAAAAAAAGTGGGAATCTTGGGTTGTCCCGACTGGAAAAAGAAACTGTTGGTGTTTTACAACAATTATTTGGGAATTCTCACCTTCGCAGCGGAGTTTTCCAGGTTGACTTCCTGCCTTCACTTGTCCAACTGGACAAAATCCCTTTGGATCCTAAAAGCGCTGGGAATGAACTCTGGGAAAGTGCCGATCCCTGGGAAACTGCTCCAAGACTTTTTTGTCTTTACCTAATCCCAAACCATGGGAAGAGAAAATGGAACTTTCCCGGCACATCCAGAAACTCCAGGAATGTTCCATCCCTCTTTCCGGCCAGGACTGGGAGCACAGAACCTTGAGACTCGGATTTGGGATTGCACAAACACATGGAAAACCCGGAAAACCCATGGCTGGCATGAAAGGGAATCCACAAAAGCCAAGGATGCTCCTGAGTTTCCTCCGGGAGGAATCCAGGCTGGAAGTTCATTTCCCTGTGGAAACTGCCAGGAACAGGAATTTTGGGCTCAAAGTGGTGCCAGAAGAATCCTGACATTTTCCTACAGTTTTGGCAACAGGGAAATATCCAGGGAATGGTCTCGGTGTCACCAAAGAAGTCATCCCAAAAAAAAACCCCAATTAAAAAAATCATCGGAAAAAGTCAGAACTTCAAAATTCCTAATTCAGATGTTCCGTTTTCCCTCAAAATTCCACTTGCCTTGGAATTTTCTTCCCATTTGAATTTAAAATCTTTAAATCCATCCAAATTCAGACAATTCCGACTGGGAATAAAATATTTTTTCCATTTTGGTTCTCCAAAAAAAAAAAAAAAAAAAACGCTTTGGCTCAGGAATTCCAAACTGAATTCCCGATTTATTCCGAATTTCCAGTTAAAATCAGTCACTCCCAGGTCAAATCCGGTTCATGAAGGATTCCAGAGGTCAAATATTTGTCCAAGCCATGACTCCAAAAAGCAGGGAGCAGATTTGTCCTAAATAAACCAACCACAGGAATCACCGGGATCGAGTTTCCTCCAAAGTGTCCAAACTTTGTCCAAATTCCATCCAAACAAAAACTTGGCCGTCCAAAAACACAAGGAAAACACCCGAGCAGAAGGAAAAGTGTTCAGGGAATGGCACGCGTGGGATAAGGACGTTTTTCCAAGGACAAGGTTCAGCCACAGGAATTATGGGAAGACGTTCCCTGGGCAGTGTTGGGCAGGAATTCAGACTCCAAAAAAGTCTGGAAAAATTATTTTATATCCATTTTAAATTTATGTATATATATATTTTAATATATATTTATCTATTTTATATATATATATTTTTTTAATATATAAATTGTATTTATAATTATATAAAATATAAATTATATATAAATATAAATTTATATATTATATAAATAAATAAAAATTATTTTTATATAGAAATTATTTTAAAAATATTTTCTATTTAAAAATATATATTATATATCTATTTTTATATATATTATAATATATTTTAAAATATATTTATATTAAATATGTATTTTAAATATATATAAAATATATTAAATATATTAAACACATATTTTATGTATAAAATATATATTTTTAATATATATTTCTATATATAAATTATATTTTTATGTATATAAAATATAAATTATATATAAGTAGAAATTTATATTTTATATAAATAAATAAAAATTATTTTTTATATAAAAATATTTTTAAAATATTTTATATTTTTAAATATATATTATATATATTTAAATGTATATATTTAAATATATTTTAAAATATATTTATATTAAATATATTTATTTAAATATATATATCTATAAATATATTAAATATATGTTTTTATAGATATATAAAATCATATATATTTTATATATATATTTATATATATAAATTATATTTTTATATGTATAAAATATACATTATATATTTTATATAAATTATAAATTATATATAAATATAAGTTTATATTTTATATAAATGAATAATCATTGTTTTATATATAAAAAATTATTTTCAAATCTTTTAAACCAAAAATATCGGGATACCTTTGGAACTTCTCCTCCCAAGGCCGGGCTTAATCCAGAGGCCTTTCCAGGAAAATCCTCTCCAGAATTCCAAGGTTAATAAATCGCCAGGACAACTGGAATCCAGGAGAAGTCGGAAGGAAGTTTTCCAAAGAGCCTGGAATAATCTGCAGTGGGAATTTGGACGCTGCCCTGGTGGAACGGGTACATCCCATCCTTTCCTCATTCCCATCTCCCAGGTCACGGATTTTCCTCCTCGCTGCAGGAACTCCTGGGGCTCAGATCCCACGTGGACGGATCATTCCCTGCCTCCACGCTGGCATCCGGCAGCGACAGCAGCCAGGCGGGAATTATTGCTGGAAAAGTGCGGAGAGCATCCCCACATCCCTCTCCCAGCTCCCAAATCCAGAGGCTGCACAGTTCCAGGGGCTGAGTTTGGGATCAGATTCCTTGGCCAGATTCCAACCAGAGGATCCATCCTGGATTTTCCAGCCCCTCTTGCTCCGCCACCGGATTCCTGAAGGATCATCCGTGAGAATCCAGTGGCACCTGAAGGATCAGGTCTGGGAGAGTTTTATTCCAGAGGCTGTGGAGGAGTTTTTTTGCCTCTTATTGGCTTTTTTGTCTTTAATTAATTGGGGGTTTTGTTTTGAATTAATTGAGGTTTTGTCTTTAATTGATCAGCTTTTTTGTCTTTAATTAATTGGGGAAAGTTTTGTCTTTATTTTATTGTCTTTTTAAATTGAATTTATTGGTTTTTTGGTCCTAAATTAATTGCAGTTTTTATCTTTAATTAATTGTCTTTTCTTTAATTGATTGGCTTTTTTGTCTTTAATTAATTGGGGGTTTTATCTTTAATTAAGTGGCTTATTTCATCTTTAATTAAACCTTTTTAATTGTGCTTCGAACACTTGAGGTGGGGCCCAATCCCAGCTGAGAAAATGAGGGAATTAATCCAATTTCTCCGGCTCTAATTAATCCTGGTTTTCCTCAGGAAAAACGGGAAGAAGCCCTTTCTCCCCCTCATTAATCGCAGCACCCATTCCACACAAATTCCCGGCACTAAAGTCTTCCCAGGAACTAAAAAAACATGGAAGCCCCCCCCCCCCCCCCCAAAAATATTAAATACGGGATTTTTTTGGTCGAATTAGTTGGGATTTTTTAATCCCAAAAAAAATCTTGGCGCAAAGGAGAGACAATCCCAAAAAACCAGCTCCTGTTTGTAGGATCTGACTCTTGGTTCCTCCTGTTCTTCTGGAATTCTTTGGTGCTCCTGGCAGGAGAGGGATGTTCCAGATCCCGACATTCCAGCCACACTTCCAGGAATTAAACTTGCCTTGGGAGAAATCCTTTTAGGATGCTCCATTCCAGGATGAACGGGATGAAATTTGGGATTCAAATTAATCCTCACATTATTATCAGCTGTAATTAATTATCCGACGGATTTGATATTAAATGATCCAAACTATCCGTCCTATTTCCAGCAAAAAGCCAGAACAAATTTGGGCACCACATTCAGCCTGGATGAGAAATGGGGGTTCAGCAGAATTCCCTCATCCGTGGCTTTTCGGATTGAGGAATTTTTAGGGATTTCTCCAGTTCCTTGAATCAGGCCTCTCTGAGAGCCGAGAACTCCAGGAGAAAAGGGACAGGAAAATTCCCTCATGTGTTTCCCTGATGGAATGAAACGACTCATTCCCAGAGGATTTGTCATTCGTGATCCTCTTTGGTGGGAATGATCCCTTGATCCCTGAGCAGGATTTGGGATTGGATCGGGAAGGATTTACAGCTGTGGCTCCTTTCCCCAGAAAGTTATTCCAAAGGACACTCAGCTCATCCCATAAAAAATCTGGATACCCAGCTCAGAGCTGAGGTGGCAGAGCCAGGTTCACGCTTTGGAATCCGGTGCCAAATGTCCCTGAATCCATGTGGAATCCACCCATTTCCTTAGGCCATGACGTGGCTCCCAGGGAACAAATCATTGCTGGCAAAATCCTCCAACAATCCCCAAAAATATGGAAAAAAATCCCGACAAAAATGATGCTTATCCAAAAAGGAAGGTCTGGTATTCCCAGCTTAGCTGTGCTTCCCAGAAAACCCAGGGATCATCAGCCTGCGAATCCCGGGATGAAGGATGTTGTGGTTGTGGCTGGGGTTGCAGATGGATCCCCAGGGAGCCATGGAATTGTCACCAAGATTGGAATTTGTCACCGGGAATGTCCCTGCTCCCGTTCTTGGGAAAAACTCCAGATATTCCTGAGCCGGAGGCTGGAGATCTCCTTGATTCCTTTGGATTATGGATTTGATAATTCCAATTGCAGCTGGAGCCGGGATTAAATGCCCGACTTTGACCTCTCTGACAGGAAAACCTGGATCCCTAAAATTCCCTGGGAATGCCCAGAGGGGGACACAGGGACAGGGGTCCCTCCAGCCCGCCCAAGGATATTCCTTAAGGATATTCCCTGGATAACTCCAGCCACGCTGATTCCACCAGAGGATTTCCAGAGGATTGAAAACAAAGGATAATTTATATCCCAGTGGGGCCAGCAGCAAATTCCAAAGGCCTGGAGGTGGCGGAGGGAGCCGCCAGTGCGGAGACTTAATTGCAATTAACCCCTGGCTTCGGCACTCAGCTCCCGGATTGCCGGAAAATTATTGTTCCCGAGGGCTTCCATTGGGAAATATCATTGGGAAATCCAATCCGAGAGTCTGGGCTGGAAAACTCCGGCTCTGCCCTCCCCATCGGGGCTCTGCCGCTGAATTCCATCACTTCTGTTCTGCCTGGGGTTGGATTTATCAGGGAAAAGAGCCCCGGGCAGCTCTCCTGACATCCCATGGAATTCCAGCCTTCCCTGGGCTCCCAGCTTCCCTCTGTCCTGCCAGTGTGGATCTGCACGGGGATCCCATCCCACTTTGCTCCTTGTGCAGTGTCAGGGAATCCTGGGATGGTTTGGGTGGGAAGGGACCTTAAGGATCATCCCATTCCAACCCCATCCATGGGCAGGGACACCTCCCACCATCCCAGGTGGATCCAAGCCCCAGTGTCCAGCCTGGCCTTGGGCATTCCCAGGGATCCAGGGGCAGCCCCAGCTGCTCTGGCAATTCCAGCCCAGCCCCTCCCCACCCTCCCAGCCGGGAATTCCTTCCCAACATCCCAGCCCAAGCTCCCCTTTCCCACTGGGAAGCCATTCCCTGCCTCCTGGCCCTCCAGCCCTTGGCCCCAGTCCCTCTGCAGCTCTCCTGGAGCCCCTTTAGGCCCTGCAAGGGGCTCGCAGCTCTCCCTGGCTCCTTCCCTTCTCCAGGGCAACATTCCCAGCTCTCCCAGCCTGATCCAGAGCAGCTCCAGAATCCTGGAATGATTTGGGATGGAAGAGACTTTAAAAATCCCATTCCCACCCTATCCATGGGCAGGGACAGCTCCCAGCATCCCAGCTGGATCCAAGCCCCAGTGTCCAGCCTGGCCTTGGACATTCCCAGGGATCCAGGGGCAGCCCCAGCTGCTCTGGCAATTCCAGCCCAGCCCCTCGCCACCCTCCCAGCCGGGAATTCCTTCCCAACATCCCATCCATCCCTGCCCTCTGGCAGTGGGAAGCCATTCCCTGCATCCTGTCGAAATTCCCTCTCCCTCTTATCTCTACCCCGTTCTGCAGGTGACACCAACCTCCAAACAGCCGAGTGACCTGACCAGGTGAGCAGGAGAATCCCAACTTTCCTGCTGGCACCTGGAATCTCCTGACAGGAGCTCTGGCAGGTTTGCAATTCCCATGGGAATTGTCGTCGTATTCCAACTCCGTAAAGCCGCAATTGCTTATTTCGAGCTGATCATTGGAAGCAGATTTATTAAGGATTAACGAGGGGAATGTGGGAATGATAAAACCCCTCGCTAATCTTCGGGATGGTTTTGATAATCCTCAAAAACTGGGAATGGCAGCCCAGGAAAATCCTTATCCAATAAATCCGATGGGAGGGGGAGGGGGGGTTAATATGACAGTTATCATATGTTTAATTATCAGCTGATTATTAGGAACACATTCCTTGAAAATTATCCCTGTCCCAGATCCTTATCTCTGCCACCGCAGGATAAAACAAACACAGATGTTTCTCCAACCAACTGGGAGTGGATTTGAAAGGATATCTTGGTTTATTATCCCTTTTTTTTTTTCCAGGGAATGCCGCAGAGCGTCTCTGTTTGCTCCCCATTCCTGACATATCCCGGAGGTTTTTCATTCCTGCCTCGCGTGGGCTCAGCCAGCACGGAATCAACAAAACAATCGGGATCATCAGAATCCTGGATCGGATTTTTATGGCACCCCCCAGCCCCGGCTCTCCGGCTGCTCCGTAAACAAGGAAACCGGAGAGCACTAAAACATCCCTGGAAAAAAAAAGCCAGGCAGAGTTCAAAACCAGCAGCATCCCACGGAATTTAAGGAAAACAACCACGCGTGCTTGGGATCAAAGTTTTCCAAGCCTCTCTGGGAGGCAAAACAAGGCAAAATCCCTGATTTTTGCTGATCCAGCCGAGAGGCAGCAGGAGAGGAGGGAATTTCAGGCTGCACAGGAGGGAGCGTCTGCCTGGCTCCCTTGGGTCTGATCCCGATTTTCTGGAGCAAAGCCAAAGCTCTGGGAGGTGAGGATGAATCCAGGGAATCAGTGGGATTTTAAGTGGGATGTGGTGAGCCTTCCTTGCTCCCAAATCCAGGCAGGGAGAGTGTTGGGAATGGTGTGGATATTCCAAAGGGGAGCCCAGTTCCTGGCTTCCTCCCTTTCCTGACCCCCATCCCCTCCTGGATCCGGGACCTCTTCCCAATCCACACTTCACCCGAACTGGGAAGAGAATGAAAACCAGAGGTTCCACCTTGATCCAGGTGTAACTCCCTGGCAGAGGATCCTGGTGGTTGGAAAAGGATGGGATGCACAAGGAGGAAGATTTATTATTATTATTATTATTATTATTATCTGGGTGTTATCCAGCAGTGCCCCTTCTTCAGATTCCCTTTGGAAAACTGCCAGGAAATGCTCCCAAGATTTGCCTGTGGGGGTCCCCTTCAAGAGAGGGAGGATGGATCCATGGCTCAGATTTTGGGAATTGGACCCTCAGGAGCTTCCTGGAGCTTCCTGGAGACTGGGATGGGATATCAAAGAGGGACAACTCCACTATGGAACTGCTGGGAGGGACTTTGGACAAGGAATGATCATGGAATCCTGGAATGGTTTGGGATGGGAGGGACCTTAAATCCCATCCATTCCCACCTCGTGCCATGGGCAGGGACACCTCCCGCTATCCCAGGCTGCTCCAACCTGGCCTTGGACAGTTGCAGGGATGGGGATTCCCAACCTCTCTTTTCCTTCCCTCTTTTCCATGTGCTCCGGGACAAGGAGCTGCTGGACTCCAATTCTGTCTCAATTCCCCCTTCCCACCCCCTTTGGAATGATCCCATTCTCGCTCTGGCATCTGCAGCATTTCTGTTCCCGGGCTCTTCCCAGGCATCCAAAGGGTGTGATTCCCACATTTCCTTAACTCCCAGACTGATAATGGAGAGACTGGAGGTGGAAAGAACACCTCTGATGTCACCTCTGGGATCCCGCGGGAGCAATCCCGGATTTTTCCTTCCCGTTTTATTCTCTGCTGCTCTGCCCAGCTCCAACCAAGCTCTTCCCAGAGCTTCCCAGGGGGATCCGTCGCATCCTTGTGTTTCTCCCTGTCAGGAAACACTTCCTGAGATTCAGCCGAAATTTTCCTTTTCCTTAAATTCATTCTATTTCCACCCTTTCCCAGACAGACTCATCCTGGACAACCTCATCCTCCTCGGATTTCAGATCCTTCATGGAGTTTGTCATTCCGAGCCAATTTAGAAGTCTGGTTTTCTGCAGCTTGGATTAGTTTTGGGAAGCCCCATTCCAATATCCAGGGGCATCAGGCTCAGCCCTCGTTACAGCCCTGTGAGGACCCTTAAGGTCACGAGGTCCCCATTAAGGTCCCCATTCTCCCAAATTCCTGGAAACCCAGAATCCAAAGGTATTGGATGTCCAGCACAGAATGGACCAGGATTGTAGGAATATTTTATGGATTGACTCTGGTTTATGACCCTCACTGTGGTCCCAAATGCCTTTTCCAACCCTTCTGCCATCCAGCCTGGCCTTGGGCATTCCCAGGGATCCAGGGGCAGCCCCAGCTGCTCTGGCAATTCCAGCCCAGCCCCTCCCCACCCTCCCAGCCAGCAATTCCTTCCCAACATCCCAGCCCAAGCTCCCCTTTCCCACTGGGAAGCCATTCCCTGCCTCCTGGCCCTCCAGCCCTTGGCCCCAGTCCCTCTGCAGCTCTCCTGGAGCCCCTTTAGGCCCTGCAAGGGGCTCGCAGCTCTCCCTGGCTCCTTCCCTTCTCCAGGGCAACATTCCCAGCTCTCCCAGCCTGATCCAGAGCAGAGGGGCTCTGGGATCCTGGAATGGTTTGGGTGGGAAAGGACCTTAAATCCCATCCCATTCCCAATCCATCCATGGGCAGGGACACCTCCCACTGTCCCAGGTTTTTCCAAATCCCATCCAACCCGGCGTTGGACACTTCCAGGGGCGGTTCCAAATTCCCCTGGATCCCCCCTCGCTCATTCCAGAGGCAAAGCAGCTCTTGGAGCTGTGTGGTGGCAGATGCGCAGTGCCCAGGTTCTCCCGGATTTCTCCATGTGGGAATAAACAAAAATGACTCAAAGTTGGTTTTCCTTGGCCTGGCCTTCGGGTGGGGCTTGGAGGATGTTTTGATCCGAGTTATAAAAACAAGCTGGGCTTAACCAAGCCAAGGAAACCTGGTGGATACTTTGGAAAATCCCCAGGGATCCGGTTCCAGAGAAGTTCCTTCCACATTCGTGGAATTTATGATCCCTTGTTTGCCGCCACGCAAGAAATTAATAACGAGGATCAAAAAAATAATCACGGATCGCTCCCGTCGCCCACCGAGCTTCCTGATGTTCTCGGAGAATTTCCAGGAAACTGGGCAATTCCAGGGGCTGAGTAACATCCACAACATTCCGTGGCACCAGGTCCAAGGTCAAAAGTTGTTTCCAACAACTCTTGGAAAGAGAAGGTCCATGACAACAAATAAACTCGTTGCCATGGCCAGCACTGAGATTCCCATGTTTTTGAGAAGGTGGGAATCAGGAGCGTGACCCTGGAGGGCTTTTCCAACCTTAAGGATCCCACAATTCCATTACTCTGTTAAATTGTAATTATTAGATTTAATTTTGGATTATTAATTAGATTTTACTGCGAACGGATCCACAAATATCCCAAGGGGTGGGTTTTGCCTAAGATCCCTAATTAGCCTTGGACAAGGGATCTAAAAGAGGAAATTAAGGAAGGTCCGGAATTCCCTTGCATGGAAAGCGCCAATTAATTACAATTCATCGATTGAGAAATTTAAGGTCCAGCACTGATCAGCATCTCAAGATTCCTGGGGGAATTCTCCTTAAAAGCCCTTTCTCCACAAGGATTTCTCCAGGTTTTCCATCATCCATGGATTCAGAGCTGTCATTTCCAAGTGCAAATAGAATCTCTAAGTCCTCAAGGCTTCTCCAGGTGCCACTTTTCCCGAACATTTCCATAGGAATGGATGTAAACTCCCTCTAAAGACGTCTCCCCCAGTGACGGATCCTTACCCCCATCCCTATGGATCATCCAAGGCTCAGCAGCAGGATCCACCTGACTCCAAGGTGTTTATGGTTCCCGGAGTGGAGAATCCCTAAAACAGAGGGATTGGCTCTTGGAGAATCCCTAAAATGGAGGGATTTGCCTTTGGAGAATCCCTAGAATTGAGGGATTGGCTCTCAGGGTATCCCTAGAACTGTGGGATTTGCTCTTGGAGAATCCCCAAAATGGAAGGATTCACTCTTGGAGAATCCCTAGAATTGAGGGATTGCCTCTTGGGGAATCCCTAGAATTGAGGGATTGGCTCCTGAAGTCCCAGTTCCACCAGCAGGAAGAACGAGAGGCTTCAAAGTGGGATCCCAAAAACCAACTTAGGGACAAGGATCCACTTGGGATCAGCATAAGAAGCGCACAAAGGGCAGGGAAAATTATTAAACACCTGGAAAAATTCTTCCCTGTGAGGATGGGGAGGCCTTGGCACAGATTCCCAGAAAAACTTTGTGCCACATCCAGAGATCCAGAGCTCTGAGCGCCACATCCAGGAATTCCTTGGATGCCTCCAGGGATGGGGACTCCACCATTCCCTGGGCAA
Source organism: Corvus cornix cornix (assembly GCF_000738735.6). NCBI lineage: Eukaryota > Metazoa > Chordata > Aves > Passeriformes > Corvidae > Corvus > Corvus cornix. The sequence continues at coordinate 71,790,864 of NC_046334.1, read as the reverse complement.
TTCCAAGGCCTGACCACCCTTCCCATGGAAAAATTCCTGCTGATGTCCAACCTGAGCCTCCTCTGGCACAGCCTGAGGCCGTTCCCTCTTGTCCCATTTTTCCCTGGGAGCAGATCCCAAATCGCCCCTGGCTGCCCCCTCCTGTCAGGGAATTTCAGAGAGGGAAAAGATCCCTCTGGATCCTCCTTTGCTCCAGGCTGAGCCCCTTTCCAGCTCCCTCAGGAATTCTCCAGCCCCTTCCCAGCTCCATTCCCTTCCCTGGACACGCTCCAGCCCCTCCATGTCCTGCCCAGGACCAGACATGGAATTCCAGGTGTGACCTCAGCAGTGCCCAGCACACAAATTAATTTAATTGCCATTAAATGCTTTTAATTGGATGAAAAGAATTAAACAGCTCCAGTGTAGAGGAGAATTTCCTTCATCCCTCCAAGTTGGATGGGATTTGTGTCCTATCTGCCTGCAATTCCCACATGGAAGCGGAATTCCCCTGAATTCCTGGGATTGGCACCTTTTCCCTGTGGGAAAGTGGAGGGTCTTGAGCTTCTCCTTGCTGCCAGTGTAGGATTAAACGGGGATAACGGATGGTGAATCTGCTGCCAGGACCCTTCCAGATCCATGGATTTTGCCGCCGTTCCAGGACCTCCCCTCCTGGATGTTGTTGTCCGTGTCCAGCTCAACAAACCGTGACTCATGAGGGGAAAATCTCTCCTTTTTCCCAGGAGGCTGCTTCGGAGGCTGCCACTCTTTCTGGCCATTGAGAGCCGTTTCCTGACCATTCCATGGAAAGTTTCCTCGGCTCCTTTTTGGCTCATCGCTCCCGGATAATGATCTCGGGTTTATAAATAGGGTTGGAGCAGGGAAATCCCACCTGAGAGCAGCAGGAGTGGGCTGGAATCGGAGTGAGATCCTGGAGAGAGACCCCCTCCCTCCCTGCTGGATAGGGGGACAGTTTGGGACACTGAGGATCTCAGCACCTCTTCTGAAATCCAAGGAATCCTTTGGAAAATGGAGGAGTTTGCTCCCTGCCTGCTGCTGGAGGGAGCCAACGCTGTGCAGGAATTTCCACTGGGAATGGAAAAATATCCATAAAATAGAAATATCCATCAAATATAAATGTCCATCAAATATCTTTATCCCACAGGAGCTACTGGTGGGAAGAGGTTAAAATGGAACACTGATCCAAGGAAAAACACCATGGGGAAGGAGGATTCCAAGATACTGCAAAGGTTTCCTGGGAGAAGCTGGGGCTGCCCCTGGATCCCTGGGAAGTGTCCAAGGCCAGGCTGGACACTGGGGCTTGGAGCAACCTGGGATAGTGGGAGGTGTCCCTGCCCATGGAAAGAGAGGAGCTTTAAGGTCCCTTCCGTCCCAAACCGTTCCAGGATTCTGGAGCCCCTCTGCTCTGGATCAGGCTGGGAGAGCTGGGAATGTTGCCCTGGAGAAGGGAAGGAGCCAGGGAGAGCTGCGAGCCCCTTGCAGGGCCTAAAGGGGCTCCAGGAGAGCTGCAGAGGGACTGGGGCCAAGGGCTGGAGGGCCAGGAGGCAGGGAATGGCTTCCCAGTGGGAAAGGGGAGCTTGGGCTGGGATGTTGGGAAGGAATTGCTGGCTGGGAGGGGGGGGAGGGGCTGGGCTGGAATTGCCAGAGCAGCTGGGGCTGCCCCTGGATCCCTGGGAATGCCCAAGGCCAGGCTGGACATTGGGGCTTGGATCCAGCTGGGACGGTGGGAGGTGTCCCTGCCCAGGTGATGGCCAGGATGATCTTTAATATCCTTGGAATCCCAGAATCCTTAAGGCTGGAAAAGCCCTCGGGGATTAAATCCAGCCATTCCCAGCACTGCTCAGGCCACCACTGACCACGTCCCCAGGTGCCACATCCACATGGATTTTAAATCCCTCCAGGAATGGGGATTCCACCACATCCCTGGGCAGTTCCAGTGCCTGACCACCCTTTCCAGGAAGGAATTTCCCCAATATCCACCCTGCCCCTCCCCTGGCCCAGCTCGGGTCCGCTCCCTCTCCTCCTGTCCCTGTTCCCTGGGAGCAAATCCCGTTTCCCCCTCACTGATGTTCTCCAGTGGTTTTTTCCCCACTCCATGCTCCAATCCCGGGATGAATCCATGTGTTTTCCTTGCCCTCCCAGCTGGTTTGCTACCACTTTCCCTCTCCACCTGCTCCTGCCCGTTCCTCCCTTTCCCTTCCCTCAGATGGGAGCCAGGATCCTTTTCCAGAGGATCTGCAGAGCTCCAGATTCCTGGGCACGCTCATTCCCAAGGGAGAGTTTCATTTGGGAACCTTCTGGCACTTCTGAATTATTGGAATTATTTTCCTTTATCCTCTTTCCTTTCTCCTGGGTCCTCTCGTGCCGCTGACGACAAGAACTTTCCATGTAAAATTAGCAGCAAACATTCCCTATTTTTATTTTATTTTATTTTGTTGTTCCAGCATCTCCAAACTTTTTCCAGATGATTTCATCATTCCCACTTTCCCGTTTGGGAAACTGAGGCATGGCAAAGGATTTATCAAATGCCGGCCAATCCTCCTTGTCCTGTGCACTGTCTCCCTTCCCAAGTGGATTCAACTCTGTATTCCATGGATACAGATCCCACTGGGATCCAGGGACAGCTGGAAGAAAGATCCAAATTATCACCTTGCCTAATTGTGGGAGTTGGTTTTGCTCCCAGAAATTTCCTGTTGCGTGGCTGGGATAAAGCCTGATCCACAAGGACTTTCTCTTCCCTGCTCCTAAATAACTGGAGTATTCCAGAGGTTCCTTCAGACAGGTTTGGGAATCTCATCCCTGCTTGTGGCAGGGGGTTTGGATTATGAGACCTCTGAAGTTCCCTTCCAATCCAAATTATTCCATGATTTTGTGACAAATGGATCAAAATAATTCAGGGATTTCTGTGCCAGGGCTCTCCCTCTCCCCCAAGTTCCCAGGGAAGGACTGGGCTGCATCCGCATCCCTATTTTTAGGCCATGGATTCATCCCACTTCACCCAGCGCTTGTCTGGAATGCTTAAATTGGTGCTTGGCTCTCCCAGATGTTCTTGATGGATGGAGCAGGGATTGGCCATCTCCAGAAAACAATTTGGGGATTAAAAAACAGGGAGCACGCTGGGCTTTTGGAATTTCATCCATCGCCTCAGAGTTTTTCCAGAAAAAAAGCCACTTTGGATGCTGAGTTTCCGCCCAGTTTGACCCCAGTCTGTCCCAGTTTTGTGTTTTAGTTGGGAAAAAAAGGCAAAGGGACGCTCCAACTTTTCCCAAGGAGTCTGGAGACACTTTTTGTCCCTGTGCACATTCCCAAGGGCCGGATTGCACCCTGGAGAAGGCACAGGAGGCCTGGTTCTCCCAGATCCGGGAAAACAGGGAAAATAGAACAGGAACACTCTCTGTGTGTGGCCTCCGGAGTCCTCTCCTCCAGGAAAACCGTGGCACAAAGTCCAAGCCCAGGGCTCAGCACCAGGAATTTGGGAGTTCTCCTTGACCGTGCTTTGGCCTGGGATGAGCAGCTCCCACGTGATTCCTTTCCATTTCCCCCATCCGCAAAAAAAAGTCGGAAAAATCCTTCCCCCATCTGGAGGATTAAACGGTTCGGAGGGAATCCAAGCTCCGCTGAAAGCGGTGGCAAAGCTCCCAGCGTTTCACCAGGAAAAAATTTCCAAGTGAAGCGAAGTGCTCCGGAGCTTTGAAAGGGAAATTTCGGAGCCTTTCAGCTACTGCCCAAAAATAGGAGAGGCCTGGACAAATCCATGGATCTGCTGCTATCTCGGAGCGATCTCCCTTCATCTTTCCTTTGAAAGCCGGATGTGGATTAAAACCAAAGGCACAAATCAGAACATTCCTGAGTTTTGGGAACGTTTGAACTCCAGGATGGATCTGCGGTGGGAAATGTGCTTTATCTCCGCAACCCAGGGCAGACAAAATCCTCCATCTGGGCGTTTTGGGAAGCGGGGAGGGTCTGCGTGGAAGTTTTCCAGTGGGAATCTTAAGCTCAGCTCATCCCTGCGTTCTCCTCTTTGGATCCTTATCTGTCCATCAGCATCAGGGTGAAATGTGGGATCTCTGTAGGGAGAGAGGCAGGAAAATTCGTGGACTATTGGGAATTTCCAAAAATGTAGCTGAGAATGGGAAGGGTTGCCAGAGGAAGGTCTGGATTTGCTGGATATGCTCTTTGTCCTCCCACTGGGAATTTTTTCAGGATCAACAAATGACCACATTAAAGGTTAAGAGCCACTTAACCACCCTTCAGAATTTGATGGATTTTAATTCATCGCCATCCCCAGCATTCCCTAATTCCCATCTCGTCCGTGGGCAGAGAGTATCACCCAGTGGCAGATAAAATTCCTGCTGTTATCCTGGGAAAAAAACCCCGGTGACAGGCCTGGAACTGGGAATGCTGGGAATGCTGGGACTTCAAAGCCTCTTTTTCTGGCTGCACCAACGTTTTTTAACCATGGTTTTGTTTAAAAAGTGGCAAAAGCAATGATCCATGAGTTTTCCTGCCTCCCATCCGCGCCCTTTGGCCCTTCCGAAACCTCCCTCACGCTCCTGGCTGTGCCCAGGGTGAGGATTTATTGTGGAATTCCCAGGGCAGGGCAGGCTGGGGGATATTTTGGGAGCCAGGCCTGGCTGACAAGTCCTAACAAGGCCAAGCTTAGAGTGCACACATCAGCCGTGACTCAACAGGATGTGCTGGGCCTAAGCCAGGCCTAGGCCGCTATTCCTGGCCTTAAGCCAGGCCTAGGCCACTGTTCCTGGCCTTCTGAATCATTCATGGAAAAAAAAAAAGGGATTAAAAAAAGCCATCCCTCCGTCGCCAGCATTTCCCATCTGTTTTTAACTTGGGGGTGGCCTTTGGAAGGTAGGGGAGGTTTTTGTTGGGACTGAACTCCACAAACATCTTGGAATATGCATGGCAGCATGGCTGGCTCCGGGATTTGGGGGGTTTGGCTACTGGGATGTTTTTTGGGAAGCAGGCAAGGAGAAAAGGCTCCGTAAAAGCAGTGTGGATGTGGTGCACAGGAATTTTGGGACCTGGGAGGGCTCTGTCTCCAGGGAAAAAGGTGTTTCCTTCCTAGGGAAAGCTTCCGACATTCCTCTCGGGAATGCAGGAGTCAAAGCGGGGTCACTGCTGCTCCTGGGTTGTCACCAGCAGGAAAACGCTTTGGGAATTTACCCTGTGCCAAGGTGTGGCCTGGAGAGGCTGCGGCTGCTCCATCCCTGGAAGTATCCAAGGATAGGCCTTGGAACAAGGCCTGGGATAAGGAGTGGCATCGCTGTCCATGGAAGAAGGGTTGGAATGGGATGATCCTTAATGTCTCTTCCCACCCAAAGCATTCCATGATTCCATGTTTTGCCCTGAGTGACTTCCTGCAATCCCCTACTCTCCCCCAGGGAATCTCTCCAGCTTTTCCCACTCATATTTGCATATTCCCTGTGTCCAGCCTGATACTTTGCAGTGAGAAGGAATTTTTCCCTGAGGATGAGCTTTTCCTTCGGAGCAGAAGAGATTCCTTCCAGGAGAAGAACCGGTTATTGACGGATGGATCGCACAGAATCCAAATGCAAAGCTCAATTCCCATTTTTATGGCAAAACCCATCCAGTCAAAGTGAAGGAAACTTGGGAATGATGACATTGTTCCACGTGGAATATCGGCCCTCCACAGGGGCTGGATTGCTCCTCTCATTTTGAGCAGTTTTTTAGGAGAGGCCACTGAACCTGGGAAATCTGGGAGCCAAATTTGTGCTTCTCCTGGCCCAGGCAGCAAATCCGTAGCCAAGCAGTAAAAACCTGGATGGAAAAAGCAGGGAATATTTCAAGGAATCACATGCAGGGACTATTTTTGAGGAAGATTCATTGCCTGGATAAATCTCAGCTGGAGAAGAAGTCTGGATCTTTAGAGGGAGAAATGATGGATTACAAATTGATCCCAAATCAAGAAATTCCTGCTGTTGTATAGAAAAAGGATTAGGAAAATATCCTTCCAGTGGAATGAAACAGCTCAGGATTGGCTAATCCATTGCAAGAAATTTATGGATAAACTGGAGATTTCCCTTGGAACGTGAGCGGGATGATAAGAGAGATGATACAGAAGTAAAACTCGGATGAATCCAAAGAAATTGGTGAAGGAAAAGCCAATTGAAGACTTGGACTATACCAGGAATTACATGGAGAAAGGAAATAATTTATGTCCAAAAGATTTCAAAGGGAATTTAGGTTGGAAGTTAGGATCACCTTCCTGAGGCGAAGAAGGGAAAACCACTTTTTGGGGAGAAAAGTTGGAATCTCCATCACTCCAGCCCTTCAGGAGGATGCTGGACCTACCAAAAATATCCAAGAGAAAATGGGAGCAGAGGACAGACTGGAAGATCTCCTAAAAATTCCTTTGCACTGCTGAATCCAAGGGACAATCCCATGGAAATGGGAGCTCCCAGGCAGCCGAGTGCTGTGCCTGCCACCCCTCTGCGGGGAATTTTCCAAGGAAAAGTCACAGGAAGGCCGAAGTGTCCCTGCAGTGCCCATTTCTGCTCATTTTGCAACCAAAACCTGGCACCCACCAGGGGAATTTCCCTCTCTCTCTCCTTGGCTCGGGATGAGAAACATTTCTCCAAAAATTTTTCTTCTTCTTTCCCTGTTTTTTCCCTTTTTTTTTTTTAATGCTTCCCTTGGGAGGCCACGGACAATCTGGGCCATATTTCAGGGAGCTCCAGGAAATTGCCAGTGACTCAGAACATTTCGGCTCCTCGCTGCCACATTTTCCACATTTTCTTGGAGCCACAGGGCACTGGAAATCCCAGGAAATTTCGGAAGGGATGGAAAGAAATGACAAATATCTGGTGAACTTCTGGCTGGCCCGGCACTAAAACCGGTCATGGACAGGTCAGGGTGGGTGCAGCCAGCTCTGGACAACCGGATCCCAGCAGGATTTTCAGGAAAATATGGATGTAGAGTCTTCCTTGGATGGAGCCCTCCTTGGTTGCTCTGTTGTCTCTTGAGGAGCAAAATATCCAAGACAATATCCAAGAGGAAGAACCACCTCCCATTTCTGGAGGAAGCCACTGGATCCCAAGAAAACCCAGTTGTTCCTCTGTTTCTCCAGATCCATGAGTCTCCACTGCCTCGGGAAAAGACTCTGGATTCAAAGGGGGTGGCTGGAAATTCCAGGAGGAAGGAATATTTTTCCTGCGGACATTCCCGCTCTCGGGTGTTGGAAGACACCTCTGGCACATGGATAAGGGATCTGAGCTCCCAATGGAAATCCGGGAAGTGGATCCTGGACTGATCCACCTCCTCCCAAGCACATCCCAGGTATTCTGCTCCATGTCTGCTTCCCAGGTCGTCCTGGATTCCTGTGTGGGGGCAGGATCCAATCCCAGGCATTGGATCAAGTTGGTCAGGAGGGCCCTGGAATGCTGGGGAAGACCGGGATGGGCACAATCCCGGAGCTGGGATGCGAAGTTTTCCCGGCTGGGTGATTGAGAGGAGCAGAGCCTGAGCTGGGGCCACAGCAGAGCTCTCCTGGGACTGAGCCCTCCGTGGGATGTGCCACCGCCTCGGGACAATCTGGAAGTGCGGGGAACATGGAAAACTGGCAGGAATTCCAAAGCCTGGCGCTTGGATATTCCCATCTCCTAGCTGGACTTTTCCAGCAGGCCAGAACAGCACAGCCTGTCCTGACCACCAGAGTGTGACCTCGGAGGGACAGATTCCACCCAGGACACGCAGGGAGCTCCACATCTCCCATTTTCCTTCTTTTCCTGCCCTTCCTTCTTTTTTTTTCCTTTATAAATAGAACTTGCTGCCTTTATGCCAATAAAAACCAGGAAAAAGTCAGGCTGTTCCCTGTTATTCCAAATCTGCCCAGGGTTGGAATTCTCCCTGTAGGGTCATGAACTCTTTTCCATACATCCCAGGCCTCTATTTTTAACCTGGAGCTGGCACTGGGACATTTCCATTGTTGTTCCATGGGGAAAACTGGGAACAGAAAATTGCCTGAAACTTCAGGGCTGTCACACATTCCCAAGAAATCCAGGCCAAGGTGTGATCCTCAGCCTGGAACAGGGAAAAGCAGGAAGGCCTCCAGAGAATTTAACAATCATGGAATGGGTTGGGGGTGGAAGGGAATTAAATATAATCCAGTTCCAACCCCATCCATGGGCAGGGACACCTCCCACTATCCCAGGCAGATCCAAGCCCCAGTGTCCAACCTGGCCTTGGACATTCCCAGGGATCCAGGGGCAGCCCCAGCTGCTCTGGCAATTCCAGCCCAGCCCCTCCCCACCCTCCCAGCCAGCAATTCCTTCCCAACATCCCAGCCCAAGCTCCCCTTTCCCACTGGGAAGCCATTCCCTGCCTCCTGGCCCTCCATGCCTTGGCCCCAGTCCCTCTGCAGCTCTCCTGGAGCCCCTTTAGGCCCTGCAAGGGGCTCGCAGCTCTCCCTGGCTCCTTCCCTTCTCCAGGGCAACATTCCCAGCTCTCCCAGCTGCCTCCAGAGCAGAGGGGCTCCAGCCCTGGGAGCAGCTCCATGGATGGGGACTTCACCCCTGCCCTGGGAAGCTGTGCCAGGCCTGGAGATGCCTTTCCGTGAAGGAATTTTCCCCAATATCCAACCTAAACCTCCCCTGGTCCAACCTGAGGCCGATCCTCTCATCCCATCCCTGTCCCTCGGCCCAGTCCATCCCACCCAGAACAACCCTGAAGGTGGGAGCCAAAGGGAGGAAATGTTTGGAGCTTTTCCAGCTCCACACAACCAGGGAATGTTGTTCCCAAAACACTTTGGCCCAAAGGCTCCTGTCCACAGGGACTTCTCAAGATCCATCGGGAGGGCTGAACTTCCATCCGTGTGTCCAACCAGGATAAAACCCACGTGCCAAGGCCACAAAAGCAGCCTTGGAGGCACATTCCTTTCCTTTCCGGCTCCACACCCAGCTTGACTCATCCCGATCCATACCCATTCCCTCTTTTCCTTCCGGAGCTGACTCCAAAGGCAGTTTTTTCGGCCAACATCTGGAGCTGGGTGGCCACATGAAGGCCGGGACCTGCTGGAGTCATCGTGTCCCAACATCTGGAGAGCCACTTAGTCCAAGGTCAGAGTCCTGGAAAAGTTTTTATCCAGCAAAAAGTGCAGGAATCTCCCTTGGGAATGAGGGGTATCTACAAGAACTTTCTCTGTTTTTCCCTGGATTAGCAAATCCATGGATAAGAAGTCGCAGCTTCTTCCTTGTTACGGGAGAAATGTGAAGGCACAAAATACAGATTATTGGGAATATAAACTCACGGATTGGCTGGAATGTGGTTTATTCCCTCAGCCCTTGAGCCATTGGGATGAGGGGGATGTGAGGAGGATGGAGAAGGAAAGGAGGGAGGGGCTTTTCCAGGAGATCTGTAGGAAAAGTGTCCATGTGAAGGTTTTGATGGATGACGAGATTTTCCTTCCATGGACAGCCAGTGATCCGAGGGAAGATTATCCTAGAATCTCCCTGACTGGAATTTGCATCTCCTCAGCCACCAGCTCCCACCTGGGAGCACAAACCTTCCATCCCTGCAAAACTTCCCAAGGGAAGCAGCTGGATGAGATCCATGTCTGGGAATAGTTTAGGAAGCAATGGCATTCCTGCTTTGTCCTTTCTTCTCATCCTGGAAAGGCTTCGATCCATGAATCCCTGGGTGTTTGTACCAGGAGTTGGACTCCGGTGATCCTCATGGATCCCTTCCAGCTCAGGATGCTCTGGGATTCTGGGATTCCATGATTCCGTGCTGATAATGAGGGCTGTGATCCCAATTCCCTGGGCATGGCCAAGAAGCCAGGGGATACCCGAGGTTCCCACATGGGAGTGGTTGGAGCAGTGGAATATCCTGGGAATTCTGTGCTGCCGTGGGAGGTGCAGAGCAGCTGATTGAGCCAATTTGCTGGAATTCCTCTTTCCCAGGCAAGCGAGATGTGCTAATCCCAGTAATATTCCCAGAACACTGCAACACCACCCGAGGGCACTTCCAGCTGCTCTTCCAGGGACCACCTTCCACAATATTCCAGGTGGAATTCCGGGCTTTGCCGGTGGCTCACAATCGTGTCTCAGTTTACCATCACTAAACTGGGGACATAAACCCAGCTGGGTTCTCCCTGTGCCACGGATTTGGGATATTTTGGGATTTGATGGTGGCAGCAGCCAGGACGGGGAAGTTCCTTCCATGGAAGCAGAAGGAAATTCCTTGCAGCGACCAGAAACAGCACCTGCAGTGTCCTTTCCATGCCACTTCCAGGGGAGAAATCCCGGGAATGTTCAACAGTTTGGATCCCAGACTTGGGGAAAAGGAGCAGGGAAAGGTGGCATCTTTCCCTTCTTTATTCCTGACCTCGGCTTTGCTCCGATGAGTCACCGGAGTGAGTCACGGGCAGTGGCTCATCCATGGCATTTCCCCCCCTTTCCCGGGATTTGTGCCATGAACTCCTCCAGGCTCCTTGGAATTGGTTTCAGTTTTACTGAGAGAGGGGAAGGCTTTGTCCAAATTCCACCAATTTTCAGGATCCTGGGAGTTGCCTGAAGGGAATTCTGAGGCATCCCTCCTGTCCAAGTGCTTCCTTTCCCTTTTCCTCCACTTCCTTGTCCCTCAGATCTTCCACCCCATGGATTTTGCTCCGATCCAGCCTGAACTTCCTGGTTTCCTTGGATCGCTCCAGGACACTTCGGATACGGGTTAGACAGGAGCAGGTGATGAGGGCTTGGAGCTCATTCCCGGAGCTGCGGAAGGGGCAGCATGGATGAAGGGCTGGAATTACACAAACGGCATGATCTTCCAAATCCCAGGTTTAAAAGGGATTTGCGCTTTGTCTCATCCTTTTAGGAAAGGGATTGTCCCTTTCCTAAGTGCCGGGCACTGGTGGGATCACACCTGGAATTCCGTGTCCGTCTGGGCCCCACAATTCAGGAAGGTCCTGGAGGGGCTGGAGCGTGTCCAGGGAAGGGAATGGAGCTGGGAAGGGGCTGGAGAATTCCTGAGGGAGCTGGAAAGGGGCTCAGCCTGGAGCAAAGGAGGATCCAGAGGGATCTTTTCCCTCTCTGAAATTCCCTGACAGGAGGGGGCAGCCAAGGGCGATTTGGGATCTGCTCCCAGGGAAAAATGGGACAAGAGGGAACGGCCTCAGGCTGTGCCAGAGGAGGCTCAGGTTGGACATCAGCAGGAATTTTTCCATGGGAAGGGTGGTCAGGCCTTGGAATTGCCCAGGGAATGGTGGAGTCCCCATCCCTGGAGGCATCCAAGGAATTCCTGGATGTGGCGCTCAGAGCTCTGGATCTCTGGATGTGGCACAAAGTTTTTCTGGGAATCTGTGCCAAGGCCTCCCCAGCCTCACAGGGAAGAATTTTTCCAGGTGTTTAATAATTTTCCCTGCCCTTTGTGCGCTTCTTATGCTGATCCCAAGTGGATCCTTGTCCCTAAGTTGGTTTTTGGGATCCCACTTTGAAGCCTCTCGTTCTTCCTGCTGGTGGAACTGGGACTTCAGGAGCCAATCCCTCAATTCTAGGGATTCCCCAAGAGGCAATCCCTCAATTCTAGGGATTCTCCAAGAGTGAATCCTTCCATTTTGGGGATTCTCCAAGAACAAATCCCACAGTTCTAGGGATACCCTGAGAGCCAATCCCTCAATTCTAGGGATTCTCCAAAGGCAAATCCCTCCATTTTAGGGATTCTCCAAGAGCCAATCCCTCTGTTTTAGGGATTCTCCCAGAGTATCTCCAAGTACTCTCTGAAATTCCCAGACAGGAGGGTGCAGCTCGGTGGGAATGGTCTCTTCTCCCAGCCATTCCTGGATTTATTTATCCACTCCTGGAGCTGGAAATCTTTCTCTTGGAGCACAATCCTCAGTTTTGGTGAGGACTCTGCTCCAGGAATGGAAGCACTGAGATGTTTTTTTTTCCCTTCAGGATTCACGAGGACAAGAGGCCCCAAAATCCCGGCTGTTTTCCGGAGCAGAGCAATATTCCTGATTTTATTCCCGATGCCAAGCTGGTCAGTGAAAGGAGAGCCTGGAAAAGGTTTGGAAAACAAGAAGGGAAGAAAGGATTGGATTCCCAGACCTACCTGGCTCCTGTCAGGGCAGTGGAAGTTTTCCATCTTTCCCAGGAAATGCCGAAAATAAAGTGTGCCCCTAAAAATGGTTGGTTGGGATTTGAACTTCTTCGGATCAAGGAAAATCTTGGATCCACATCCGGTTTTTGGGGATTAATGGGGTTATAAAGGGGATGTGTTGATTCTCCTCTCATTCCCTAAGTTTACGTTCACAAGGGGGAATGGCTTCCCAAGGAAGGGATGGATGGGATATTGGGAAGGAATCATCCTGTCCCTATTCCCTGGGAGTAAATCCCAACCCCCACCAGCTCCTCCCTCCTGTCAGGGAATTGTGGAGATCCAGAAGTTCCCCCTGAGCCTCCCTTTCTCCAGGCTGACCCATGGAAACACTTCAACCATGGAAAAAACCTCCGGAAAGCACATCCTGGGATCCATTTCCACTTGGATTGGGATCCCTCACCCAGAATAAGACGAGTTTAATTGGTCTGGACTAACAAAAACCGGGATCAGCTCTGAGCACATGCAACAATCTGGGTCCTGGAAGGGCAACGTTTTAAGGAGAAAAGCACATTTGATGTGTGGTCGATCTTATTCCCAGCTTTATCCCAGAAATCCTGGTTTTCCAAGCCCTTGTGCACCAGAATTCCTGGCTCTGGGCCTCCCTCCTGCCAGCTGAGCCCCTGGATTTTCTTAGGATGACCCAAACCACCTCAGGAACAGCCTTTTTGTGGTTCTCTGGCCACTTTCCCTCTCTGGAGTTGCCTCAGCTTTGCTTCCCTTCCCATGGCAAGTGTGGGATTCACTGCTCCGGTTGGGAAATGTCCCCGGCTGGGAGAGGAAACCCAGTCCAGCTCCTTTCCCGGTGGTTTGGGGCATGGATACCTTGGATCCAAGCCATGGATTCTTGAGCAACACTGGGAGAGTGACAGAGACAGAATTCACCGGAGAAATGAGGTTTCCCCACACTCCATGGAGGTCCTGCAGCCCAGCTGTGGGAGTGAAGCTGGAAATCTGGGATTTGTGGGATTCGGGAGGGGAAGGAGACTCATCCCTGGGCTGGCTGGTGCAGACTGGTCCATAACCACAGCAGGCTCCTCACTCGGGGCTGGACTGACAGGATCTCCATCCCAAAATCCTTGGTCTGGGCATGACCTTGACTCATGCCTCGTGGTTTCCTGGAGGGGCAGCGACAACTCGGATCCAAGTGCCCGGAATTAGGACAGGGCTCCCACCAAGGAGTTGCTGCAGCCTTGTGGGTGTCGCATGTCCTGGGAGAAGCTGCAAATTGAGGGGAAAAAGCTGGGAAGTGGGAGGTGGGATGGGGAAATCCAGAGGGATCAGGTTGGAGGATTGGCTTGGGCAACGTGGTGTGTCCACACCCTGTGTCTGGTGCAGACCTGGAATGAGTTCCTGGAATTCTTCCCTTAAAAAAGAAATCGGGAATAAGTGTTTTCCTTCCAAAGAGAGCCTGGACAGTCATGGACCAGGACTTTGGAATGATGCAGGTCATAAACAGAAAATCATGGAAGAGTTTGGGTGGGAAGGGATCTTCAAGGTCATCTATTCCCACCCTGACACCTCCCACCATCCCAGGGTGCTCCAGCCTGGCCTTGGACATTCCCAGGGATCCAGGGGCAGCCCCAGCTGCTCTGGCAATTCCAGCCCAGCCCCTCGCCACCCTCCCAGCCAGCAATTCCTTCCCAACATCCCAGCCCAAGCTCCCCTTTCCCACTGGGAAGCCATTCCCTGCCTCCTGGCCCTCCAGGCCTTGGCCCCAGTCCCTCTGCAGCTCTCCTGGAGCCCCTTTAGGCCCTGCAAGGGGCTCGCAGCTCTCCCTGGCTCCTTCCCTTCTCCAGGGCAACATTCCCAGCTCATTCCCCAAGACTCCAAGGATTCATCACCAAAACCTACTAGAACTTCCTGTTGCCTTTTCTTCGCATTCCCACGTTCCAAAAATCCATCTTTATTCTGTCCCATGATAAGAAAAACACTCCTGAGCAATAAAAATTGGGGATAACACCCCTGAAGGAGCTTCAGTTCTGCTCCCAAAAAAGTCTTCATTCCAAGCCCTGCCCATGTCCATGGATGGGAACAATGATCCCAGGTCAAGATTTCCAAAGCCGGGCTTTTTTTGGAGTCAGAAATTCCAGTCCGAGGCAAGAACGAAGGAAAGAATTGCAAATTTCCAAAGGCCAAAATTTCCCGGGAATTAGAAATCCTGAAATCTGGCTGGTATCACTTCCGAGCCTGGTAGCTGCAGTTGTGCCAAAATTTGGGAATAAATAGGATTTTTCCAGGCTGACTCATCCTAAATAAAGGAGCCACTCTGTGCGAGCCAAAAGCGAGGAGATTTGCCCTTTCCTGATAAATTCTTGAGGAATTTCACCTGGGAGGAGTTGGATTTTCCAGCCCTTTTTCCCAAAGTCTTCCATCTTTTGTTCTCACCTCCTAATGAGGTATTAATGAGCTGCTGGTGGTTTCTTTAATTAAGGGCAAAACCATTAATGAGATGTGAAATCTTTACTGGGATCCAGGTTTTTAATAAAAAAAGGGATGTGTTAGAGGATAAATCATTCCTGAAAATTTCCAGCTTGGAGCAGTTATTCCAACGCCATCCTCGGGCTGCTTGTAGCCATGGAATGGTGTTGGAGTTAATTTATGTTAATTTATGCATGGAATTGGAGAAGCCTGGGCGGAATTTTTTTGGATAGTCAGCAGAAAATTCCGCTTTTTCCATAGTTTTGAGCCGTTTTTCCTTTCATGAGGAATGGCTTGGGTAGAAAAGTGGATCATGGGAAAAGAGGATTGAAATTCCTCACCCAGATTTATTCCCAAACTTCACTGGGAATTTATTCCCAAGTTTCCCCCCATTTCACCCTTTCACCCATGGCAGAACCTTCAGATCTCCTAAAATTCCCGATTTCCCATTTTTCCAGAGCATCACCAACAAGTTGGGAGCCCCATTGGATGGTTCATCCACAAATGGAATTCCTTGGAAGTGCAGAATGGGAAAAATCCACACTTGGAACCCAATTTGAGTTTGGATCTGACTCCCAGCTCGGAGTTGGGAATGTGAGAGCAGAAATTCCGGGAACATATTCCAACCTGGATTATTCCATGGTTAGAACAAGCCTGTCTGTATGTGGCTAAAAATCCTGGTCACCAAAATATCCTGGAATTCCATGGATATTCCCTAATATCCACTCTGCCAACTCCTTATCCGGCAGAAATTCCATACACACAAATAAATGCCGATAATTAGGATGATTCCCAAAGGAATAAAGGGCGGGAAGTTCCAAAATCCCCACATTTTCTGCTTTAATCCTTGGCATGTTTGATATCTGGGAAGCTCCAATCCTCTCTCATTCCCAGAAAAGCTTTTCACAAGTGGGGATCCTGGGAAAATCCATGGAATTTGTTGATAGGTGGAGGGAAATAAAGAATTTTCCATGCTTTTGGCTTGAAGTCGATTTTGCACCGTTTTAACCCATCCTTAACTCGCCTTTCCCAGTTTTCCCAGATCTCCATCCTTAAACCCCTCCAGGGATGGAGCACCCACAGCCCCTCTGGAAAACCTCATCCAAAGGGACGGAGCGAGGTCATTCCCTTCCTTTTTAGTTGATATTTGTAGTGATTCCTGACAAAAAATCCCAAACCAACAGGATTTTTCCCTGATTTCCAGCTTTGGTGCCCTCGGCACAGAGGCTGGAGCTGCTCTGCATTCCCATTTTCCTGCTGGAATCAAACAGGGAATCACTGAGGCCTCGGCCTCTCTCCCCCTCGGTTTCCTCATGGAAAATCCGACTTTAAATAACCGGATAATGCAGGGAATCGTTGACTGCCAGTGGTTTCCTCTGGGTTTGGACCAAGAATTTTGGGATTCGGATCAATCCTGCCCATCCCAGGGGAAAATCTGCTGGCACGTGGAGCCGATCAGGCTTTGCGAGGTTTTATTTTGGGGATATTATCCTTACATTGTAAGGATTTCACATCTCTCCCTCTAAAAACCAGGAGCGGCACAGCTGACCTTTAGCAGGCTGTAAACCGATCCCTTTTCCCACTTTTCTCTTGGAGCCAAACGGCTGCGGGAGCCAAGGATGACCCAATCCCAGAACAACCGTGGCCTTTTAAACCCGACCTGTTGATAAGGAATTTCTGGGATGGGTGGATGGGAATAAAGGATGGACACGAACCGGTGCTAAGCTCCCAAATTGGAATATAAACATAAAAAAGGGGGAAAAATCTGCCTGGAGGAGCCCCAGGGAAAAGGGTGGGATCCAACATCCATAAAAATGTGGTTTTCCAGGGGAGGCAGCTAAATATAAAAACCCTATGGAGAACCGTAAATTCCTATTAAATGGGATTGAACTACTGGAAGGGAAATCAGGCTCGGGAAAAGAGCAGGAAAGCTGGGAATGAGCTGAGCTAGGACACAGCTCTTTGGGATGTGGATTTCGGGTTATTCCAGAACTGGATTTGGGATCTAGGTCAGGATTTGGGGAATGCTGTGAGAATTGAAGGTGTTCCCATGGCTCCCGGAGGGAATCCCACAGATCCCAAGGGATAAGCAGGAGTAATTTGCCTCGGAGGGATATGAACCCGCTGGAAGCTGGAATTCCACTGGGACCTGGAAGAAGGATTTAGCACCAGCTCCAAATGGATTTTCCTACTTTTCCTGCTCCAGCCAGGCTGGGCAACAAATCATGGGATTCCATGGGATTCAGTTTGGGATTCTTCCTGCTCCTGTTTTAAGGATAAACCATGGCTCATCCTGTTCTCCCAGCGATCCTGAAGCTGGGATTAAAGGAATTTGTCAGCACAACAGACAGAGAATTTCCCCAGTTCCGGGTTTTTCCATATCTTGAAAGAATTCCATATCCTGAATGAATTCCAGACCCGTAATTCCTGCAGCATCTTTATTTTCCCCTTTTTTAAAAATTATTTGGGCTGTTATCCAGAGGTGGGAATAATTATTTGCCTTAAGGAGGGCACGGGTTGAGCCCACACTTCCCAGAATCCCAGAATCCTGGAACGGGTTGGGTTGGAAAGGACCTTAAGGATTATCCCATTCCATGGGCACAGACACCTCCCGTTATCCCAGGTTGCTCCAACCTGGCCTTGGACACTTCCAATAAAATTTGGCAAAATTGGGAGGGAAAATCCTGTTTCCAGAGGGGCTGGAGGCTCCAGGGAGGATCAACATGGAAAACGAGTTGGGATCAACGGGATCTTCACTTTAGGTGACACCTTTGGAATCCAGGCACCTTTGGAATACTGGATTGGAATCCCGGAGTCAGGAATGACGATGGCCGGAGGGAGGACGGGGCTTCTCCATTGTTTTCCTTCCAAACACCAAAGCTAAGGGGAACAGAGCAGGGAATAACCGTGGAAATTGCAGGAATACCCACGGAAATTGCAGAAATACCCACGGAAATAGCAGGAATATCCCTGGAAATTGCAGGAATATCCATTGGAAAGGCTGAGGTGAAGGAGAGGGGGCAGCCAAGGAGCTGAGGGCAACCTCATCCCGCTGCTGGGAAAGCACCTCTGGGGAGCTCCTTCCAAAATGGGAGGCTTGGATTTTCTGGGATTGTCACGCTGAGATTCTAAATTTTGGGATGCTCGGAGTGCATCCCACACTTCCAGAGCATTCCAGGTCTGACCTGACCTCCAGGACAGGAGTTTGAACTTCTCCAAACCTTTCCTGGCTCAGTTAGTATTTGGAGAACTCCATTTCCTGCTGGGGACTCAACAAACCCTTCCCTGTCCTTCCTGGTTGTGTGGGAATGCTGGGATTTATCTGGGAGGAAATTCCATGGATTTGAAACCTGGTTTTGTTCTCAAGTTCAGGAACACCCAAACAAACCCGGAATCATTTGGGGCCCAAAAACTCCCTGCAAATCACAACCAAATTTATCTGTTCCTATAAAAACAGCTGCTTCATCCAGGATTTGATGGGAACATTTTCCAAGCAGGAAAACAGAAGTTCACACCCCCATGGAAGAGGTGTCTTTCCTTTCCTTTCCTTTCCTTTCCTTTCCTTTCCTTTCCTTTCCTTTCCTTTCCTTTCCTTTCCTTTCCTTTCCTTTCCTTTCCTTTCCTTTCCTTTCCTTTCCTTTCCTTTCCTTTCCTTTCCTTTCCTTTCCTTTCCTTTCCTTTCCTTTCCTTTCCTTTCCTTTCCTTTCCTTTCCTTTCCTTTCCTTTCCTTTCCTTTCCTTTCCTTTCCTTTCCTTTCCTTTCCTTTCCTTTCCTTTCCTTTCCTTTCCTTTCCTTCCCCTTCCCCTTCCCCTTCCCCTTTCCTTCCCTAATTCCATGGCTTTTGATCAAATCCATTCCCCCCCAGCATCCCAACAACATCCAGGCCAAGCTTCCCTATGGATAAAGCTCCGTGCTGGGAATCGCACGGCTTTAATTCCACCCCGAGCTCCTCCCTTGGAATTCCATGTGCCTTCCATACTTCCAAGTCCCTTTTCCTCTCTCTTGGCCTCTGGAAATGTTTCCTTGTTGGTTTTCCGGTGTTTCGACTCCTCTTTTCCCTTTGGCTCATGGCTCAGCCCTGATCCCTGTAGGATTTTCGGGATGCAGACAGGACTTGGATCCTTGCTGTCCCTCAATGGAGCTCCCATTTTCCCGGCTCTGGGCTCAACGATTCCCCTGGCTGGGCCTGCTGGAGCTGGGTGAGAATTCCTGGCTCCTTCTCCCAGTGTTTTCCAAGGAGAACAAGGCTGGAGCAGGGAGCTCATTAACAGCGAGGCTCCGTGTGCCAAGAATTCATTAAGGAAGGAACAATTGGGAGCTTCCCAACGCGGCTCTGCGCAAACAGCGCCGGGAACGAAGGCAGGGAACGGCTGGAACGGTGAGGCCGGCACGTCCCAGCTCCCAGATTTTGTAGGGAATCTTTGTTGGTGGTGACGATCCTGAGCTTGGCTCTTCCCGAGGACAAATGTCCAGGAGCACTCGGTGACGTCACCATCAGCCCTGGCCTGGCTGTCACCTCTTGTCCCTGGGTGACAGCAAAAAAATCGGGATGGGCACGACCGGGAAAGGCCTCATGGATCTCATTCCCAAGTTTTCCAAAGGAAAAAATCCCACCTCCCAAGATTTGTGTGAGCTGGGAGGCTGCATTCCCAAAGGCTGGATGGGTTATCCAAAAAAAAAGGAGGAGGGGCTTGTTTGGGATGTCCTGGTCCTGCTACCCAGGGGCAGCCTGGAAAATGTGGGATTTCTGATCCATCATTTACTTTTAATATCATTTAAAAATATAATTTAAATAAAATTTAAATGCAATTAAAATAATTGTAATATAATTTCAGTGTAATTTTAAAATGCAATTTTGAATTTTAAATGAATTTTTCTATAATTCTAAATATAATTTTAAATATAAATTAAATATAAATTAAATATAATTTAAATATAATCTAAATAAAAATTTGAATAAAATTTAAATAAAATTTAAATAAAAATTAAATATTATTTAAATATAATTTAAAATATAATTTAAGTTTATTTTTATATCATTTTAATGTATTTTAAATAGAATTTTAAATAGAATTTTAAACAGAATTTTAAATATCTTTACATAAATTTGAATATATTTTAAATATAATTTAAACGTAATTTAAAATACACTTTTAAAGTACAATTTAAATATATCTTTGAGTAGAATTTTAAATATATATTTTTAAAATAATGTTTGAATATACTTTTATATATTTTTAATACATTTTAAATATCATTTAAAATATAGCTTAAAATTCAATTTTAAAATATGATTTAAACATATTTTTGAACAGAATTTTAAGTGTAATTTAAAAATACAATTTAAATATGATTCTTAATATATTTTTGATATAATGCTGAGATAATTTTCAATGCAATTTTCAATATCTTTAATATGACTTAAAATATCATTTGAAATATGATTTTGAAATACGACTTTTGAATATATTTTTAAGTGCAATTTTAAATTACAATTTAAATAAGATTCTTAATTGATTTTTACTCGTTTTTAAAACATTTTTTGGAACATGATTTTAAACAGAATTCTAAAATCTATTTGAAATATCATTTAAAACGTATTTTCTATAATTTCAAATATAATTTTTAGTATCATTTTTTAATGGAGTATTTATTTCCTTCCCTATCCCAGCTGCATCCAAGCCCCATCCAGCCTTGGACACTTCCAGGGATCCAGGAGCAGCCACAGCTCTTCTGGGAAACAGGGAAGGGATAATCCCATCTCCCAGCGATTATCTGGGATAGGGCCACCGGGAAGAGCCAAATCCCTGCAGGAATTTCCCTGGCACCAAAGCAGTCGGGATAACAAAGGCTGGTGCTCCAAGGAGCGACATTCCCGCTGCTCCTCCAGAGCCTCGTCCTAAGAGCCCTCCCGGGATCTCAGCTTAATCTGGGAAGAGGTTGTTTTATTCAACTCTTTTGGTTGGAATATTTCTCCATCCAATCCACCTCCTGGTTTCTCATCTCCCGCTTTTCCATAACCTCCCACCTTGTCTCACCTTGGGAATCACAACTCTGGCTAAGCCTAAAGCTTGGAAAGGCGAATCCAAGCGATTCAGGCCAGGCTTAAACTCAGCTCTTTCCAAACGTTGTGTCCATGGCGCAGAGGCTGAAAACAGCTGGAATTTTGCTCAATCCCAGAACAAGCCTGGAGATGACGCAGCTGTTTCCCAACCATCCCCTGGTCGTGCCATGATCCACCAGAAATCCCAGTTGCACCAGAATTCCCAGCCTGCGCTGGTGAGGACCCAGAGGGATTTGGCTCCTGGCCAGGGCTAAGCCAGATCCCTTCAATCCCAGGACACCGGGACTCTTCTGCCGTGGGAATGGGAATCCACCTGAGGGCAGGGGACACAGAGATGGGATATCAGGAATGATTTTTTATCAGATGGTTGGGGAGGGGCTGGGATGGAATTCCCAGAGAAGCTGGGGCTGCCCCTGGATCCCTGGCAGTGCCCAAGGAGAGCTTGGACAGGGCTTGGAGCAGCCTGGGATAGTGGGAGGTGTCCCTGCCCATGGATGGGGTGGGACTGGCTGATCTTTAAGCTCCCTTCCAAACCATTCCAGAATTCCATTATTGGGAAATTTGCCTCCCAGACACCTTGAAAATTTAACAATGGTGCTCAAAAACTGGGATAAAACCAGAGATTTGATGCTGGAGAAGCTCTGGAAGCGACAGGAGGGGTGGGAGAGAGGCCTTGGAGACTCTGGATAAATTAATGGAACAACACAACTGACACAAGGAAAAGAAATCCCAGGAAAAGATGCACAGAGGAGGGAATGACCTCGTGGGAAAACAGCAGCGGAATTCCACAGTGGAAAACCAGGGAGAAGGATGTCGTGGGAATAGATATCCAAGATGCGGAAACCTTCCAGGAATTTCCAGCTACAATTTATTCTTGGTTTGTTTATTCCCATTTGTTCCGGCCTTTCACTGGAATAGCTCTTCCTTCCCTGATTTTTCCCTCTCCAGGATATTTATGGAGAGCAACACATCATTTCCAGGCTGAACCAAACCCTCCCAGTGTCCCCAGCTCTCCTTGGATTTCTGTCCACCTGATCCCTGCAGGAGCCCTTGGTTGGCTCCAAAATTCCAACTTTTTTAGGCATGGAGCACAAGAACAACCAAGAGAGAATTTCTCCTGGGTAATTAACACTTATTAATCCCACTATAAATAGATTTTTTCCTGCGTGTGCTCATTCCATCCTGGTTTTCCATAATTGTATTGCACCAGCCCTGTCCTTCTCCTGGAATTCGATTGTTCCCAGGGGATGAATCCGCTGCTATTCCTGTTGTCATTCTCCAAGTGACTTGGCACTATCGGATTTCCAACTATTTTTGTTCCTCCCGCGTTGAAGGTCACCCAAACTTTCCTGCGTATTTTTACACGAGACTGGATAACTTTTAGCCTCTGGAAAATGGGATCATCTCGGATCCCAGCCTCTCCATCTAAGGCAGAGTAAACATCAGGCGTGCAGCAGGATTTTCCTCGCCTCCTTTGGAAATGTCTGGAATTAGCTGGAGGAGGAACAACAGGTGAGGGGCAGTTTAGCTCCGATGTAAAAATTCCCTGCTCCTAGCTTGGATCAAGGCAGGGGAGGACAAATTCCAAAAGGTCCATGTTGGCCACTGGAACAGAGGAGGTCTGGGTGGGATATCGGGAAGGAATTGCTGGCTGGGAGGGTGGGGAGGGGCTGGGCTGGAATTGCCAGAGCAGCTGGGGGCTGCCCCTGGATCCCTGGGAATGTCCAAGGCCAGGCTGGACACTGGGGCTTGGATCCAGCTGGGATAGCAGGAATTGTCCCTGCCATGGATGGGGTGGAATGTGATCATCCTCAAGGCCCCTTCCCACCCAACCCATTCCATGATTCCAGGATTTCCAGCCTCCAGGACACACTGCTGAGGTCCTGGAGCCTTCTGAGATCTCCAGGCTCCCTCTGGCACTCGGAATCCTCCATTTCCAGGTGAGGAGCCTGAAGTTTCCCCTTGGAAATCTGTGAGGCATCAAAATTCCCACCCTTTTTTTTATTTCCTAAAATTCCCCCAAAAAAGCAACTCAAAAATCAAAGGAAAGCGTTT
This sequence comes from Corvus cornix cornix, assembly GCF_000738735.6. Lineage (NCBI taxonomy): Eukaryota > Metazoa > Chordata > Aves > Passeriformes > Corvidae > Corvus > Corvus cornix. The sequence continues at coordinate 71,768,198 of NC_046334.1, read as the reverse complement.
GGATTTTTTTTTCTGCCTAGTAAAATATTTTTTGGAGCAGAAAATTATTTTTTTAAAAAATTTAACTTCGGAACAAACTCTTTGAAAATAAAAATGTAGCATTTTCCAACTGCATTGGAATTCGGAGCTTTAAAAAGCGCCAGGTCCTTGTTGGAACTTAAATTAGGAAAAGTCCAAGAAGTCCAAGAAGTTCCACATCCCATGGAATTCCTGCTGGATGCGGTGCAGTTTTTCTGGGATTTAGTGAAAACAAATCCTAAATAAATTCAGCGGAGCATCATTTCCTGGTCACTCCGGGAAGGAATTGTTGATCCTTAAAAAATTTTATCCTGATTGAGTCAGTTTTCCCATTTCCAGCAATTTTAGACCGTTTGCTCCTCCAGTCCATCCCAATCCAGGTGGTGCCGGTGGTGCTGGAATTTTGGGGTGGACTTGGCTCTTTGTTAGAAGCTTTGAGCAACAAAATTCCAGAGTTTGGGCTCCGCCAGCTCAGCCAAAGGTGATGGATCGATGATTCCCAAGGCTGGACACGCGACTGGAGCTCGGCTGTTCCAGAGTCTCAGCCAGGGACACGTCCAACATTCCCAGCCTGGGAATGACCCTGCCAGGGAACGTGGGAAGCAGCAACTGGCTCCAGATAAGGTCCCGTTACCTTTTCCCGCTGTTTTCTTGGAACAAAGATATCCATATATTCTGAACCCTTGACTTATCTCACTCTTTCCCGAGTTTTTTCCGACCACAAGCTTTCCCTCAGTTCTGGGTTTGGTTTCTTCCCATCCATCCTTTTTTTTTTTTCATTTAATTTTTTCCATTTTAACTCTCCCCCTTCCTTGCTCCTCTCTCATTCCCTCTCTCCTCTCCCCCCCGCAAAAAAAAGGGAATTTAAATTCCAACCGGTCACGGATGTCAAAGAAGCGGGAGCAGCTCCAAAGGCACTTTTTGGGGAGTTCATCCAGAGGTCAAAGACGTTGGCAGCAGGACAAGGAAGAGGAAAAATCCTACCCAGGCCCTGCTGTGTCATCATCATCCCACTCGGCCGGAGCGGGATGGGACCGGAGAGGGCCGGGAATGTGGCTTTCCAAAGCCTCGGGATAAAAAGCCGCCTCCAAGCCTTGGTTTTGGCCACCGGCGTTTTGGGGTGGCCCAGGAGGAGAGGGAATGGGAAGGGCAGCCAGGAAGAGCGGGAAGGGGATGTTGAGGGAATTCTGGATGGATGCAGCGGCTGCCGCTGTTCCAGGGGGATGTGGGGAGGCAGCGTGGGATGGGAAGAGCTAAAAGCGGGATAGAGGGAACATCAGGAGGGAGGAGATGGGTGACAAGGTGGAGGGGACATCTGGGAATGAGTCCCTGATGGGCAGGAAAATGTGAATATCCAAGGGATTTCCATGCCTGCTCCTCCCCAGGGCAAAAACGGGGATGTTCCCAGTTTCCATCAGCTCATCCATGGATTGATGAGGTGCAGCTCAGCAAGGAGAGTGGATCCCTCTCGAAAGGGCAGAAAACACGGAGAGAATCTGGGAAAAGCCCATGGAAGGGTGTAGATTCTCACTTGAAAGGAGCATCCAGGAAATGATGGAATTTTGGAACAGTTGGGTTGGAAGGGACGTTAAATCCCATCTCGTTCCAGCCCTGACACCTTCCACTGGTCCATATGGAACCTGGCCTCGGACACTTCCAGACCTCTGCTCCTGATTAGCTCCATACCGAAGGAAAATATCCCTTTGGTGGAATCTTTCCAACTCCTTTTACCCCATATTGGCGGATGACATCAGTTATTCCATGTTTATCCAAGATCAAGCATTGTCTCCATGGATAATCCCCTCCTCAGCTGGGAATTTTAACGAGACTATCCTGCATTTTAAGATCTGCTCCCAATTTCTCCGTGTTTATCCATCCAGGTTTTTCCCGGTTGCCAGGACACCTGGCAGTTCCATCAGGAGATGGTTTCCTGGCTGACAATATTCCAGCTCCAGTGGGAGGACACCCTTTGGAATGTTCATCCAGTTTCTTTTCCATGGAACTGCTTGGAGAGGGGCTCCAAGTCTGGGTCTGTTAGGAACTGGGTAAGGCAGGATGAGTTTATTCGGGATAGCTGGAATTCCAGAAGTGGATTTCAGTCTAGAGCTCTGCATCACCTTGGAATGGCAGGTGGTCACATCATTCCTTTGATTCCAACCTCCTTCCAAAATCTGGGAATGGGACCTCATAATTTAGGGATAACGGGGAGAACCAGCCACATTCCCTCAGTCATTCCTCCTTAAATCCACTCTCCTTATTAAACATGGAAAAGTTCTTGGACTTCCCACAACACACGAGGGGAGCTCAGTGGAGACTCTTGGATTTGTTCTGAAGGAGCAAGGAGAGGAAGTCCTGGAGTTTTGGAATTCTTCTGCCTCCTATTAATAATAATAATCCATAAATTACCGGGATTTATGGAGGGGTCACCCAGAGTCTGGGCCTGGCTCTGGGAGAGGCTCCCGTGTGGGTGTGAGAACCTCTGGAAAAGGCCTCTGGAAACAACGAAGGAGACAGGAATTACATTTTTTTTGGCAGAAAGGAGTCAGCAGCTCCATCTTAAAGAAAAAAAAAAAAAGAAAGGAAAAACTCCACCGAAATAGATCCACGAAAAAAAATAAATCCGAGGACATTTTTCTCTGGACTCCAAAAATAAACCACTGGAAGACCCAGAGTTTGCTTTTCGAAGGGTTTTTTTCTTCCCCATCCCTGGACATTTAAACATCCAAGTTCTGGCAGTTCTCCTCGAAGAAAAGGTCCGGCTTTGTCCAAGCGCTGATGGTAAAAAGCAGAGGGAAAACTGGGAGATTCCAGAGACTGGGAATGGGATCCGCGGCCTTTCACCTGGATATCGTCCCCTCAGCCAGCCCAGCTCAGCACAGTTTGGGGAGGTGGTCCCGGCCTGTGTTCCTTGCAGAGATCCCCCTGGAAAGACCTTCATGGAATCATGGAATGGTTTGGGTGGGAAGGGACCTTAAAGATCTTGTAATTCCAGCTCCCATTATCCCAGGTGGATCCAAGCCCCAATGTCCAGCCTGGCCTGGGGCACTGCCAGGGATCCAGGGGCAGCCCCAGCTGCTCTGGCAATTCCATCCCGGAGGAATTCCTCCTCCCAGGGAGGAATTCCTTCCCAACATCCCATCCATCCCTGCCCTCTGGCAGTGGGAAGCCATTCCCTGTGCCCTGTCACTCCAGGCCTTTGGAAGTTGTCCCTCTCCATCTTTTTTGCAGCTCCCTTCAGGAAAAAGCAGCTTCATTCCAGCCACATCCCGCAATTCCCTGTTGGGATGTCCCTGGGGCAGGAAAGGACGTGGGTTGAAGTGGTGGAGGTTGCTCCAGCAATTCCCAAAAGTGGGAACCAGCTGGAATTTCCCATCCCAAATTAAACCACACACGAATGACCCTTAAGTGGGGAGATGGGGATTTTAGGAGCTGTTTCCTTCAGGCTCCAAAGCCTGGCTTAAAGGAAATTTCAGTTTTAAATCCTAAACCTGGGCCTCTCCAGTCCTTTTGGGCTCCCATAATCCAAGGAACAGCACAAGGCTCCCGCTCTGGAGGATGTGGAAAAGATAAAGATATTAAGGACAGCGGGGGGCTGCAGATTGTAACGATGGAAGCCAAGGATCCGGGAGCAGGAGCGGGAATAAAAGAAATCGAATAATAATTGAGGGGGAATTTTGCCAGCAGTGTTCCTTGGCAGGCTCCTGCCATTTGGGATGGCGGAGTTCCCCGCACCTTCCCAGATCCCACGGGATTTGTGGATGCAGAACAAGCCCTCTCCAGTCCTCCGTCTCTTTGCTGTTTCCTCCTGCTGCTCCCGGCAGCTTTCCCGATGGCTTGGAAATCTCCGGGCACGCATCAGAGCTTCTATATTTGCTCTCAGCCCCTGCCAAGATCAGCATTCCCACTCTATGGAAAAATATCCGTCAACCGGATATAAAGGAATGGTGCGAGGAAGCAGAGCTGTGTCAAGGCAGCACAAGTATGTTGTAGGAAAAATTTGGCATCTTTGATTTTTCCACCTGGCATTTTTTCCCCCTGATTATCCAGGGTAACGCTCAGGATCCTTGGAAGTCTCCCGATTTCAGCTCGGATTATTTCCACAGGCTGCTGGTGGGAGGGATGGGCCAGCTTGGGATAGATCCGGGAGCATTCCAGGGAAACATCTCAGGGTTCAGGTGCTTATCTGGGCTTTTCCACCTGATCTGAGCTCCAAGGACTGGAGTGGGTGGGGAAGGGATGTGGCATTCCCGGGATGGTGACAAGGTGGGGATCGGGCACAGGTGGGACTCAGTGACCTTGGAGAGCTTTTCCAACCTCAGTGACTCTGGGATTCCGGGATTTTTCACCTCCTGACTTAAGGCTGGGACCCTGCAAAGTGTTGAGCACTAGAGCAACTCCATGCACTGATGGAGCTGAAGGAATGGGAATGATCTCTGGGAATTCTTGAATCCCTCTGACATCATTCCACGGCTGCCCAGCGCAGAGCGCGAACGAGGGCGACACGATTCCAAAAACCTGGAAAAGGGTTTAAACCAGAGATTAAACCACCTTCTTCTGCTTCCACCCCTCCAAAATCAGCTTGGATTCCCTAAAAACCAGCAGGACAATGGTGACACGTGGAAGTCACCAGGAGGGACACAAGGAGAGGTGGTTGGAGTTTGCCTGGAAGTGACACCCATTCCAAAGGGAAGACGACAGCAAATTCCCCAGGTTTTGGGGTCTCCCAAAGCTCACTGGGGCTTTAGGGCCATCATGGGATGATTTGCAGTGGATCAGCCCCGGTGCAGTCCCCGTCTCCACTTGGTATTCCCATGGGAAGTGCAGAGGATTGGGAATCCACATCCATCCCCGTCCTTTCCTTGCTTAGACTTTCCCCTTCAGGAAAAAACCCCTTTTTCCTTAATTCTCACCCCAAAATATCCTAGTAAATACACTCGGACACTCCTTTGATCCCTAACTGATTCCTGCTGGGGGTCACAGAGAGCTGGATACATCCAAGGCGCAGGAATTCAGAGGGATGATTTGGATTTCGGGTCGGAAAAATTGGCCCCATGTCTGCTGGCGGCCTTGTGGAATTCCCAAGGTTTCCAGGGCCCTTGATCCATGCTGTTATTCCCATCTGGACTATGCGGAAATGGGAGAGACACCTCTGAGCCCTCAGTTATCCAAAAAAAAAATATAGGATTAGTAGGGAAAGGCCATTTTGTTCTCCAAAGGCCTCGTTCTTCCTTCTGCAGTAGGAACAAGTCTCATGTTGGGAAGTTTTCCTTTGTTTTCCCCTGTCCTTGTGTCCAGCGTTATAAATTCCCCACCTTTGAAAATTCCTTGGGGATTTTTCCGTTAGTTTTTGAACCAGCATGGTTCCCGATTGGAGCTGCAGCTCAAACATCTCCGCAGGATTTTTTCCGACGATGTTTGAGGAAGGACTGGGATTAAGCCAAGCAGGAAACACGGATGGGGTTTAACCCCTCTGGCAGCACCAGAGAACAGGACATCCTAACAATAATTGGAATAATCATGGAATCATGGAATGGTCTGGGCGGGAAAGGACCTTAAATCCCATCCAGTTCCAACCCTGCCATGGGCAGGGACACCTCCCACTATCCCAGGCTGCTCCAAGCCCCTTCCAGTCTGGCCTGGGACAATTCCAGGGATGTGGCAGCCACAGCTTCTCTGTTCCAGCTTTATCCAAACAATTCCACCCCAGTGTCTCATCCAAACCTTCCCTCCTCAGCTCCAGGCCATTCCCTTTATCCCGCCATTCCATGCCATCCCTTCCCATCGAGTGATCCCAGGTTTGGCCCCCTGGAAAAGCAGGAAAAGCACATGGAGGAGGTGAAGTGAGGATCTGGGAGAAGCAGCCGTGTTTGGGTAGGAAAAGGGGAATGTGGAGTCCCATTCCCTGAGGCTGGAGCCAACGATCCAAGCGGGAGCGCTGACCCGGAGCCGCCGCACAGGAGCTCTCCCCGAAAAACCTGGCCCGGCTACTGAGGAAGTTCTTTCCTTTCTTTCCGGGAGAATCTTAATGGATGAAGAGATTCCAGATGGCCGGCGGCCACCTGCCACCAGGATTAACAGTCCGGGCGGGATGCAAAGCCTTGGGAAGAGCGCTCCGTGATGGCTCCTGCACGCACGGAAGCCAACGGAGCTTGGATGGAGCTAAATCCTCACCTTATTACCTTCCTGGGAATTCGGGAAGCATTACCCAGCATTCTCCTTGCCACAGCTCTGCCTTGAAAAACAATCCGCTTTGGAGCTCCGTGTCCCCTCAAGTGCCTGTATTCCTAGGATTTCACTTGGAACGGCAACATTTGGAATCCATTATCCAATCATTAATTTCCTCTGCTTTCCCCCCCCCCCAGGCTTTTAATGCCGGATCCCGGCGCTCCGTGGTCCAAGCAGCTTCACTCCACCGGTTTTCCTGCAGCTCCATCATTTTTTCCTACTCCAGGAGCCTGGGTTTGCTTGAAGCACGGATCTAAAGGTGTGTCCTGGCTGGAAAGTCCCAGAACAAGATCCTATTCTCCCGGTTTTCCTACCCCAGGCTGGCCCCTGCCTCATCCAGTGCCCCAGAATTCCTAAAAAAGGTACTACCTGAAGAGGAGAGTCTGGGAAAAAAAAAAACCTGGAAAAAAAAGCACTGGAAAGAAAACAAAGGAGATTTTCCCCCTCTAAAAATAGAAAGGAAATTTATTCCCGGAGTTTCGGGGAGAAATCCTGGGGGCTGAGAATCAAGATAATAAAATCACGGAATCACGGAATGGGTTGGAAGAGAATTTAAAGATCATCTCATTCCACCCTCTGCCATGGGCATGGACACCTCCCACTATCCCAGGTGGATCCATCCTGGCCATGGACACTTCCAGGGATCCAGAGGCAGCCACAGCTTCTCTGGGAAATCCATTCCAAGGCCTCCCCACCCTCAGAGGGAGGAATATTTTTCCCAGTTTTTCATCTCAAGTTGTGTTCCCACAGGCTCTGGGGCTTGTCAGGATAAGGGGCTCAGAGTCTGATGATTCCATCCCATCCCATCCCATCCCATCCCGAGATTCCACAAGGTGAATAAATTCGAAACCTTTCAGGAAAATCCGAACGCGCTTCCTCCATAAAATAAAGAGTCGGAAGCTCCAGTTATCCAGGGGTGACATTTTCCCACGGTGGCTTTAAGGACAGAACTTTTCCTCTAGGCCCGGATCAGGGGACCAATCCAAACTCGGGATCACCGGAATTCTGGGAGTGAGGCCGCTTGTGGATCAGTTGAGCCCGGAGTAGGTTCAGACACCAAAACTGGGCCTTAAAAAGAGAGAACACGGAATTATTAACTCCAAACGGCCCCAATCGTGGGACTTCACGCTGCGTGGATCCCATTCCTAAAGGAGAGACGGAAAAGAGGGAATGGGGAGGAATGGTGACTCAACTGGAAGCCAACTGCCCGGGATTTTCTGGAACATCCAACAATTCCACCTCAATGCCGTGTTGGGTTGGAAGACAATGCAGGAGGCAAATTCCTTCCCAGGTGGAACAAAGAGGAGAAAAGAGAGATTTAAGGAAAACATTCCCAGCTAAATCAATCCAGAGTTGCAGAGCAGGTACCGTAGGGATTGGGTTGAATCCCATCCATGGTGTGCTGAAATATTGGCACCGTTCCTGCTTATTTTAAATTTCCAAGGATTTTGCCGTAGCAGCCCTTGGAAGTTGAACTGGGCTGCAAAGCTTGGCCTGAATTTTGGGAGAAGCTGGCTTGTGCATTTTGAGAAGCAAATGCATCATGGATTCATGGAAAAAGTGGGATTGTGAGATGTGGGAGACTCAAGGGATCTCCTTGGATTTCCCACAGGGTCCCTGCAAAGCCTGTGGTTGGATCTTTCCTCGTGCAGGACATCCGTGGAAAGAATCTTTTGTCTTCTTTTATTTCCCTGCTGGAAAAAAGGTGGGAAAGGATTGGTGAATTCTTTTCCTCTTCGTTGATCTGGACTACAAAATCCTGGAGATTTTCTGGCTTGAGGGGGGAGGATGAACGGGAAGAAGTTCTACGGAATTCTGGATCCCTGGGTTGTGGAGAACCACAGGGTGGGCGAGGCAGGTTGGGAGCTGGAAAGGGAAGACACCAAAACCAAGGGAATTTTCCATTTCTGGAACTGGGAAACTTTTCCATTTTCGAGGTCTAAAAAAATCCTTCAGGACCTGGAATCACAGAATTCCTGAGCAAAGGAATAACAGCTACCATATCTGGGAATAATGGGATGAAACCCCTCTCCAGGTAAACGAAAGGATCAGAAGCAGAACCTCATTTTGCTGCTGCTGCTGCAGCTGCAGCGTAACCAAATCTTGACGTTTTAGGGCCAGTGGAAATTAAGCTTCCAATTAAGCTTCCAATTCAATGGAACTCCTGGCAGAATTCCACGCGAGAGGTCATGAAATCAAGGATTGATGTAGTGCTGTCGGGAGGGAAAGAGCACAGCCGAATTTAAATCATATTTAGATTAAAAAGCCGGAGCATCAAAAATATTTTCCTTTGAGCTTTACATCACAATTAAGAACAGTTTAAGCTTTCAGTCCTGGTGGCTTTCACTCAGGCCTGTGGTTAACCAGAGGCTGGAGATAAATTCCCGTTCCCTTGGCCTGGGAATGCCATCTCTGTTGGGATGGAGAATTATCCTTTCCTCCGAACAGCCCCCTTATCTTCCAATCTGCAAATCGCAGGGGCTCCCACAGAAGGAAATCTTTTATTAAGCTTTTTATTTTCCTTTGCTGCAGGCAGCAGACTAAATAAACCCCGGCCTAGGCTTTGCACGGTGTCTCTCCGTAGGCCGCATCCAAGAAATACAGACAATGCCGGTTTGCAGGAATGAAGGAATTTTAATAAAAACAACCCCGGTCCCCCCCTCCTTGTCAGCTCCTTCGGCTGGATTGTCCTGAAGAATTTATTTCATTACTCTAAGTGCTGTTGACTTAGTGTTGGTTTCAGCACTTGGATTCTTGGATAGCCTGAATAAAATCCCGTTTTCCAAGATAAATATATTATGCAAAGGATGACCTTCGTGCCTGCGCTGCTCCGGCTGCTGACTCCGGCTGCTTCCTCCTTCCGAGGGGCTCTCGGAGTTTCGGAGTTGCGGAGCTGGATTTTGGGTCGGGTGGATGAAAGCTCCGCGAACAACGGAGAGAGGAGGGAGGAAATAAAAATAGAAAAGCTGGAGCCCATTCCTGGTGGAGGCAGAGACAGGGAAATGCCAGCTGGGATGGAGTGGAAGCGCTGCTTCCATGGATATCCGAGGATTCAAAGGTTTTTTCCTCTTAATGGAAGTTTTTTGGACAGAAATAAAGCCCTGTCCTGCTGGTTCCCTCAAAATGGAGCAGCTCTGGCTTCCAGGGAGGTGGGAATTCCCAGAGGGAAAAGGGGGATCTGAATTTTCTGGATGCAGGGAAAGGAGAGGAAGGGCCTGGCCTCGGTGGGACCGGGGAGAACGTTGGGTTGTGTGTCCTCACCTCCCTGGAATTGCCTTTCCCAACTGGAATCGCTGAATGTTCCGATCATTGGATATCACAGGGCCACCAAGATCTCTGCCCTGCCCCGTATGACATCATAAATCCAGGAAATCCCTGGATAATTCAGGTTGGAAAAGCCCTCCAAGCCCATCCAGTCCAGCCATTCCCCAGCACTGCCCAGGCCACCTCTGATCCACATCCTCAAGTGCCGCATCCACATGGATTTTATCTCTCCAGGAATGGGGACTCCACCCCTGGGAAGCTTCTTCCAGGCCTAGACAACCCTTTCCAGGGAGAAATTTTCCCAAATATCCAACCAAAACCTCCCCTGGCACATCTGAGGCCATTTCTTCTTGTCCTAAACGACAAAATTATTCCTTATATCAAGAATTTTGTGGGATTTTTTTAGGAAAAGCTTCCCTTGCCTGATACAAACCACTGCCTCTTCCTGACTGGTTTCCAATTTCTTTCATCACAGGATTCCAGCCGATTTCTCCTTGATCCTAAGAACTCCCAAACAATCCAGTGTCAGCTTCTGTCATCAGATCCCGACTATTCCGGGCAAACTCCAGGAGCTTCGGTTTCTCCTAATGAGCCTGAGGCTTAACGAGCCTCTAACTTGATATTCCTGTTAAACGAAAGAAGACGGCGAGGAGATGGCGGAAAAGCAGGAAAACATCAGGAACGCTTCCCAGTATGGCGTGGTTAAAAGCAGGAGCCGAAATCCTGGAATTTCTCAGTTTCGAGTGACCACTTTTGATCCAAAAAGTAACAGAGGGATGTGACTCCAACTTTCCCAAATCCATGGGGGGAGGTCCAGGCCTGGAAAATGACCCATTGGAGCAGCCTTGCCTCCTCCTTGTCTTCTCATCCCTCATCCGTTGTGACTCACGGCTTCCACCCATCCCAACAAACGGCCTTTCCTCATCCCTCCTTGCCCTTTCAACCCCAATTTTCCCAATTTCCCAGAAAACAGAGCCTCTCAGTCAGTCAAGCTCAGCTTCTGGAACCTCAGCTTACTCGATCCAGCACAATTTTAGGAAGGAACAGGCTCGGGAAGGGAAGAGGATGATTGGATCCAAGAGAAGAATCGTGTCCAGTGAAAATTACAGGAAAAAGAAGCGTGGGAAGGCAGAACATGAATCAGATTTTGGCCTGGAAAGCAGCTTCCAGCTCCTTTTTCTTCAGGAAAGAGAGAATTTGGGTAACTGGGAGTGGCTACCGGAATTTTAGTTCACGTCTTCCTGAAAAGAAGACCCTCAGATGAATCCTGGCAAATAAATTTAGCCCAAACAGAGGAGAGGAGTTTCTATGGAATCGCTGACGTCACTTTCCGGAAAACTTCATTTGTGCGGTGCCATTTCCCACCCTAAAATCCCACCCGGAGAATGCTCCTTTGCTTAATTCCGCTTTCTGGAAAATTCAATTTCTGTGGAGCTGTTTCCCACCCTAAAATCCCACCCGGAAAATATTCTTTTGCTGAATTCCTCTGGAATCCGAGCAGTAAAGGTAGGGAATTTTTAGTGGAAGTTTTTCAGGGATGGGTTGGTCTCATCCCAGCTTGGAAGAGATTCCAGCTTTTTGGGCTCCTCACCTACTTGGTTCTGCTCTCTCAGGTTCTACCAACTACTGGGTGTAACTACTCCGGGTGTAACTCCCAAGTGCAGCTACAACCACTTCGGAGCGGGATGTTGAGAGAGGAAAACTCGGAGCACAAAGGCCCCAAAAACCGTTTCATGTCTTGACAGCAAAAAAGTAACAAAGTTGGCTCTGGAAAAGCAGGAAAAATCATGTGGTTGATGAAATCAATCCATTGCTCCACCCGGGAGCAGCGTTCATAATACTCCAGCACGGAACCCGGATGATCCTGGACTTTGGTGGGGGTCTCGTGCTCCAAAGTTTGGCAGATCCTTGGTGCTGGTCCAAAATTAATCCAGGGTGGGGATGAGCAGCTGGAGCAGCCCTGGGAGAAGGATTTGGGATGTTGTGGATGAGGCTGGAATGGCCCAGCCCAGAACTCCCCCAGCCCTGGGCTGATCCCAGCGTGGGCAGCAGGAAAGGTGGGAATTGTGTCCCTGGGCCCCCTCAGGTGAGAGCCCACCTGCAGAGCTGCCCCAGCCCTGGGGCCAAGAGCAGAAGGACGTGGAGCTGCTGGAGAGAGCCCAGAGGAGGCCCCGGAGCTGCTCCAGGCCTGGAGCCCCTCTGCTCTGGATCAGGCTGGGAGAGCTGGGAATGTTGCCCTGGAGAAGGGAAGGAGCCAGGGAGAGCTGCGAGCCCCTTGCAGGGCCTAAAGGGGCTCCAGGAGAGCTGCAGAGGGACTGGGGCCAAGGGCTGGAGGGCCAGGAGGCAGGGAATGGCTTCCCAGTGGGAAAGGGGAGCTTGGGCTGGGATGTTGGGAAGGAATTGCTGGCTGGGAGGGTGGGGAGGGGCTGGGCTGGAATTGCCAGAGCAGCTGGGGCTGCCCCTGGATCCCTGGGAATGCCCAAGGCCAGGCTGGACCCTGGGGCTTGGATCCAGCTGGGATGGTGGGAGGTGTCCCTGCCCATGGATGGGGTGGGAATGGAATGATTTTTGAGGTCCTCTCCCACCCAACCCATTCCATGATTCCATGATTATTTCCCACGGATGAGGCCGGTCTGGATATTTGCTCACACCAAATTTTATTCCCTCAGTAGTGTTGAACCTTTTTTTCATCTTTCCGTTGCAAGTTCGATCCCTTCAATCCCAAATTTCACCTCCTTGGAGCAGGCTAAGAAATTCCATCCTGGGAATATTTGAGTATTCCGGATGCGACTCTTGTGACACATCCAGGGCTCATTCCTGCCTGGGTAATTATTCCTTCCACCCCAAATCTCGGTGTATTTTCTGTGATGAGCAAATTAAGCAGGTGCAGATGTTCCAAACAGCCGTTCCCAAAGATTTTTACCTCCGTGCTCATTCCAAGGCAGAGGTTTTTATTGGGACTGCCATGCAGGGATAACCAAAATATTCCAAAAATATCAAACACTTCTGGGCGCTTTCACTTCCAAATTCCCAATTCCCTTCAATTTTAAAGCTTCTTCTCAAACACTTAAGAAGAATTCAGGCCTTTTCTACAGAGTTCTGCTTCCCAAAAAGACAAATCCAAATCACTGGAAACTCTGAAATACGTTGATTAATATGGATACGAGATGGCCAAAACCAAGAAACCTTAAAAATCTCCATTTTGAGAAGATCGGGGGGGTTTTTTAGGGATTTTCCTGTTGAGAAGGAGTCTTTTTCCCGCTGGAATTGTCATCCCGTGGGATGTCAAATCCAAACTGTATCCATTTGTCATTCCAGCCTTGTGGTACTTGGATTTCCTCTGGAGAGCGACAAACAAATGGTGTTACAAACGGGGTTTTTCCCACACGGGTCCCTCAGCAATTTCCAGACTTTTTTCCACAAAATACTATTAAAATTCCAGGAGAATTTTCCCCAAACAGGCCAAGAGAAGGAAAAATCGGTCCTGCCTGAATCATCCATGAATATGTGCAAGTATCCAAACAGGTCTCCGGGTGGGAATGGAGAAATTCCACTTTCCGGCATGGAATGAACCAGGTAAGAGCAATTGACGGAGTTTTTATTCCACTTCCCGCTTGGATCTGCCCTTGCATGGAGATTTCTGGACTAGAATTTAATGGAGAGCCCTTAAAGCCACCAAAGGAGACGCTGGAGGGAATCCCAGCTCCAAAGGTTGTGCTGCCAAAGGGACCAGAGGTCTGGAATGACATCAGCCTCCCGCTGTGGGAGTTGTATCCATGGCTTCTTGGCTTCGTGGCTCCCAAAAGTCCGGAGGGTTCTCAGAGACCCACTGGAATCAGGGATGGAAAAGCCCTGTCCCGCTGGGTTGCTCGGTCCATCCGCTGACCCCGGGATTTTCCGGATTCTGCAGCCCCCAGGGCTTTGTCCTGTCCTTCAAGTCAAGGGGCTCCCACCCTTCCACCATTCCCACTGGGACACCATTCCAGAGCTCCACGCATTCCTTACAAATATTTTCCTGAGAGCGCATCTGACTTTTTTTTTACTTCATCTCGGGACCGTCCTCCTGGAAATCCTTCTGCTCCCACCTCCGTGCGTTTGGGATCGAGGGTGTCTTGAAATGTGTGGATGTCCATACATGGTTTGATCGCATTCCTCATTATCCGTGACCTTGGAGCAGACAGAAGATGTGGAGGCACTTCCTTCCCTACAAATCCTTTCCGAGGGCTGGCCACAGTTGTTGGAAGCAGTGAGGGGCTCTTTGGGAATGGTATTCCCAGGAGTGGGATGTTCTCCTAAAAAAGTCATACGGAAAAGGACTCCAGGGCTGTCCCCTCTGTCCAGCAAAGTCCTGGATGTGGAAGGAATCACCTCACACTGTGTTGGCTCGGAGCAATTGGAATTTATCAGAAACCCTGGAATGTTTTGGGTTGGAAGGAACCTTAAATCCCATCCCATCCCATCCCACAATTTCCATGGGCAGGGACACCTCCCACTGTCCCAGGTGGATCCAAGCCCCAATGTCCAACCTGGCCTTGGACACTTCCAGGGATGGGACATCACCAACTTCCCCGGGCAGTTTAAATTTAAGCTTTGGTTCTCCCACAAGTTTCTCCTTTTCCTTCAGTTCCTCATTTCCTAGTGGAAAACTGATGAGGATTGGGATGACCTCAACTCCTCTTCCCACCAGGCTCTGAGGGAATGCTGCTGTCTGGATATGCTGGGACAAAGAAACCTCTCAACTCCTCAACATCCCGCTTTTCCAGCTGCTTCTCGGGAGGGCCAAACTTCCCCTGGCAAACCCGGGAAAGGAAGGATCTGTCGGGAAACGTTATCGGTGGAAATATCCGGAGCCATCCGAGACATGTGGACACCTAATTTCCAAGCATTTCCTTGTGAGCTGAGCAACCGAATTCCTTTGGCATCTTCAGGAGCGATCTGAGCTCCGGAATGCGAAACTACTCTCCAAGAAAGACTCGGGACACGGAGTTGGGACTTTCAGGCTGGGGCAGGGGAGTGGGGAACAGCCTGACAAGGCTGTTTTCTTTTCCAATAACAGCCGTCCCCCGCAGGTTTGGGATAAAGCCGGGGAATCCTGGGGTGCCGAGGGCCCGCGTGGAGCCCTGGCCCGGGAATTTTCTTGCTGGGAGCATGAGTGGGCTGGAAGAAAAATACACAAGTGCTCCGGAGGAGTAAATGCTAAACAATCCTTAAAAAAACACCCCGGCCACAGCCGTCCCCACGCTTCCCGAGGCCAGGCCGCCGCAGGGAGCGGGATGAGAAGGATCCCGCGGCGACTCCGGCCGGAGAAGGCAGCAGTGACACGGCTTAGCAGGGAGAAGGAACTTGAGGAATGGGCGAAAGCTGTGAGGGATGCATCCATGGAAAGGGAATGCGCTGCTCCGGCCAAGTTCACTGCCAGGGCTGCCTGCGCAGCTTCCAATGAAATCTCTCCTGCTTGGAGAACAAGGATTTGGCTTTTTAGTGGAATTTTGTCCCCCCGGCTTTTTGACCTCCTGAATTCCCCCCGCAGCCGGAGCATCTTCGGCGTTGCTCTGGATGCTGCCTGTGTCCTACCTGATCCATGGTTTACCTCGTGGGGCTGCCGGCTGCTTGGAGAGTTGGGAATGTTTATTCCAGAGGTTGGGATGTGACACCTGAACCCTGGATACTGTGTGGGAATATTTTCCTGCCTGATTGCTGCTACAGAGGGACCCATTTTACCAGGATCAAAGACAACCCTCACCACCCTCTCTGTGTCCCAAATCCCCCTTTTCCTCAGGAGCTCTGCTTATTCCCGAGGTTTTTCCCCTCACCATCCCCTTCCCGTGGCTGAGACACTGCTGTGCCCATGGGAAATTCCTGGAATTTCCCATCCTTGCACACTCTGGGATCTGTTTTCCAGCCTCATGAGCTGAACCATCATTTTAGAGGAAAAAGAGGGATGAGATGGAGAAGGAAATCCGGGAGCAGAGTTGGAGACACTGATCCTCATCATCCTTGCTGGAATTCTTTGGGTTGGGAAGGAGCTTGAACCCCATCCCATTCCAACTCCATTCCATGGGCAGGGACACCTCCCACTATCCCAGGCTGCTCCAAGCCCCATCCAGTCTGGCCTCCAACACTTCCAGCCACAACTTCCCTGTATTCCCACCTACGGAGCCCTCGCTTCTTTATGGGATGGTGATTCCAGGGGGTGACGTTCCTGATTTCCAGGAATGTTTTCCTGGAAGCTCAACCTCGTTTTCCAGGCTCCGGCTTTAGGTTCACTCCCAAATCCTTTCCCTTTGTACTCCCCCAATTATTACACCGGAGTCACGGCTCACACTTCCACAATGGGAATTCCCAGGATTCCCATTCTTTTGGCTTTTGGAAGGTCTGGCGCAACTTTCCCTTTTCCCAGATCTCCTGCTCTCACCCCAATTCCTCAGGTTTGGAAATCCAATTTGCTCCCTTGTAACTCTCCTATTCCAAGTCCACTTCTTATCCAATTTTCCATGTATTTCCCTCCTTCTTCCCTACCAGGAGCTACTTTTACAGGTTAATTCCTGATTTTTCAAACGCATTTCCCTTCTTTTTATTCCCCCTCCTTGTTTTTGTTTGCCTCCTTTCCTTGTGGATGGAATGTTGTGAGGAATTCCAGCTCTCCCAGGGGCCTGTCCCTCCTTTTCTCCCAAAACATTGCTCCAAGCACATTTTTAAGCTGCTTATCCCTCAATTCCAACTAAGGCTGGAATCTTTTCCCTCAGAGCATTCTTATTTGCTGCTTCCCGCTTGGAGTTTCCCACCTCCTTTTTCCTCTCCGACTTACCCTGGAATTACCTTTGGGTGCTCTCTCAGCTCCTTCACCCTCAGGAAAATCACTCCCAGTGCCCCTCCGGAATGGATTTTCCTGGTGTTTTCCCACATCTTCATCCCCCTCCCAGCCCTTCCCTTGGTAGAATTCCTCCTGTGCCAAACTCCTTTCTCCCAGTTAATTATCCCTTGATCCCGCGAGCCTACTCTCCTGGAATCCTGCCCGGATGCCTGATATTCCTTCGATTTGATTTTTTTTCCCTCCTTTTTTGCATCCGTGACTTTTTTCATTCCACCCTTTTCCTCGCTGCTTTCTTTTCTCGCCTTTCACCTTCTGTTTTAACAATGCCGCTGGATCACGTTCTCCCAACAGGAATTTTTCCAAAAGGCGGGAATTAAAGCAGAAGTGTTCCAATGGCTGATTTTCCATCCTTTTTTTTTTTTGAATCCCCAAGGACAGACGAAGTCTGGTCAGTTTTCCCAAGGTTCTTCTTGATGTTTTCCATTGATTACGAGCCCAGATGGGCAAGAATTCCAATGGCAACCTGGCCTTTATCCAAAATAGAGTGGAAGCAGGAGCAGGGAATGATGGCACTGCTGGGACTCCTCAAATCCTGGCTTTGGTTCTGGGCTCCTCATGGAAAGAGGGGCTGGAGCGTGTCCAGGGAAGGGAATGGAACTGGGAAGGGGCTGGAGAATTCCAGAGGGAACTGGGAAGGGGCTCAGCCTGGAGCAAAGGAGGATCCAGAGGGACTTTGTGGCTCTGCACAACTCCCTGAAAGGTTGGAGCCAGGTGGGATTTGGGATCTGCTCCCAGGGAATAACAGGAAAAGAGGGAATGGACTCAGGCTGTGCCAGGGGAGGGTCAGGGTGGACATTAGCAGGAATTTCCTCATGGAAAGGGTGCTCAGGCCTTGGAATTGCCCAGGGAGCTTTGGAGTTCCCATCCCTGGAGGTGTCCAAGGAATTCCTGGATGTGTCCCTCAGTGCCAAGGTGGGGATCGGGCACAGCTTGGACTGGATGATCCTGGAGGATTTTCCAACCTCAGTGATCCCGGGATTCCATGGTTATATCCCTGCTAGGGAAGGATGGAAGGAGATCCAAGGAAGGTTTCATTTCCTCATTTGTTTGTTTTTCCTTTAGGAGATCATGGAAAGGGAAGGAAAAGGGAAAAAAAGCCACAGAGCAGGAATGGAGCTGGGGACAGACACAGCCCAGGAGAGGCGGAAGGAGGGACAAAAACCATTCCAGCTGCTCCTGCCACAGCCCAGTTTCCTCTGGAATATCCTGGAATCTCCTCCCGTGTGTCCTGTGCTGGAGAGGCTGCGGCTACTTCTTCCCAGACTGGCATCCATAAACCTTAATCCTGGACTTCCAGGAGCTCTGCTGGTCCATTCCCAAAACATTTGAGGAAAAGGGATTCACAGAGCAGCCTGCAATCCCAGATTTCCCAGTTCTCTTGTGTTCTCAGGGATACTGGTTGGGAAAAGGACTCCTGTTTCCTCTGAATTTTGGGATGAATGATTCCACGGTCGTGTGTCACCTTTGGAATCAGGGCTGGATGTTCCTGTTGCCAAAAATGAGAGAAGTTTGCTTTTTTCCCGTTTTTTTTTTTTCCAACAAAACCTCTCAAATCCCAGAATTTTCAACCAAAGAAAAAATATTTTGAGGAAAAACGAGAACTTTTGCATTTAATGATGTTTAAAATTTGAAAAGGAAAGTTTATCCCATACCATCAGAATCCAGATCCAAAGAATATTTTTAGGATGTGTCCACCTAAGATCCTTAAATGCCAGGAGAGGAATCGCTCCATAAAAATGAAGGACTTTGCTTCCAAAAAGTTTGGATTTTCCTTTAAAAAAATACAACTCCTACAGCTGGGGGTTAAAGCCAGAAAAGAGTTGGGAAGATTTTTCCTGGAAAGAAGGATGAATCCCTTCAAATTGCTTCCCCTGGGATGTGCCTCCTTCTCCATAGGCTGAGGCCTTTGCGTTAAGATTTGATGTCTTTCCAAAATTCGGGATAAACAAAGACAGGGATAAAACGCCGGGATAAGGTCATCCCATCTCCCGGGGATAAGGGATGAGGTGTTTAATTGGGAATTAATGGGGTTGGAAATAAAGAAGTGGGACAGGGCTAAATAAAATTAACATATAAATAAACAGAGGCCCTTGGAATGACAGCAGGGCTTGGATGAATCCCAGGAATTAAATCTTGGAAATGGAATTTGCAAAGCAGCTCCTTTGGAAGAAAGGAGAAGGTGGGAAAGGTGGGATGATCCAGTTTCCATCCATGGTTCCTCTCTCCATGGAGGGAAATCCTTAAAAATGCCCGGAGCTGTTTTCTTTGGCGATCTTTGGGATCTGACCGCTCCAGGAATCCTGAGCTCTGCTCCAGGGAATTTGGGCTGGATGAGCACTGGATTTAGGCGATGGAGGGACAGTTCCAAACTTCCACTGCTCCGTCCCACCTGCCAGAGCCTCCAGAGCATTAAAATCATGGAATCATGGAATGAACCATGGAATGAGTCATGGAATCATGGAATGGTTTGGGTGGGAAGGGATTTTAAGGATCATCCCATTCCATGGGCAGGGACACCTCCCACCATCCCAGCTGGATCCAAGCCCCAGTGTCCAGCCTGGCCTTGGGCATTCCCAGGGATCCAGGGGCAGCCCCAGCTGCTCTGGCAATTCCAGCCCAGCCCCTCCCCACCCTCCCAGCCAGGAATCCCTTCCCAACATCCCAGCCCAAGCTCCCCTTTCCCACTGGGAAGCCATTCCCTGGGTCCCTCTCCAGCTCTCCTGGACAGGGCTTGGAGCACCCTGGGATCGTGGAAGGTGTCCCTTGTCAGTGGGCTTGGAATGAGAGGATCTTTGAGGTCCCTTCCAACCCAACCCATTCCATGATTTTATGATTCCACAATTCCAGGCCCTTGACCATCACCCACAGACCTGTGGAGTCATGTCTCCATATCCATGTGGTTTCCTACATGGAAAACCATCAGGGAATACAGTCCCAGAGCCAGACAAGCCTCAGCAGCCTCTCCATGGAGTCCCAGATCCCAAATTTTCCTGCGGGGTTCACATTCCCAGCTCAGATGAAGTTTTGGGCACAGCTCCTTGTCTGCCGTCGGACCACTGGGATTATTCTCCAGTTCCATATCCCAGCAGAGAGGGGAGAACAAAGATCGCCTCTGGAATATGTTCCCATTATCCTTTTCCTCTCCAGAGCTCAGCTACCGGCACAAGGCTCCCAAAAACCATCCCACTGGAATATCGCGATCCCACTCTTTCCAGGCCTCATCCAACATCCCAGTTTTTGCAGCCAACCCTCAGCATCCCACTTTTAACCCTTTCCCTGCTGTCATATCCCTCAATCCCTAGGGCAGAGCTCAGGCATTGATCCCTCAATTCCAGGCATGTCTGTATTCCCAGGAATTCCCTGTTCTGTTCCCTTTCCATGCCACACTTCCCAGGAGCAGGCAGGGAATGGTGGCCCTTTCCCAGACTGGGATCTGCTTCCCAACTTTTCCCAGGCTGGCTGCGAGAAGGGAATGCCATCTTCTCCAGCAGCTCCTGAATCCAAGTGGAACTTCGCCCACTTGGAACCCCTGGGATCATTCCAGAGGCACATCCTGACCTCTGTGCCTGGATGTCCCAGTGTTGTTTCCCATCCCAAAAAGGCCAGGAGGAAACACCATCCAATGCTCCAGAGGAGAATATCCACATGGAAAACTCCCCCTAAACCAACAGAATCCATCCAGGGTGTTATCCCTGGCTTTTCCTCATGGGAAGGGGCCCAGCTGCATTCCCAGTTTGGTTTCCCTCCGTGCTGATGTTTCTCCTTGGATGGATTCGCTCCGTCCCGACTTTCCTCGTTGCAAGGAATTCAGTCCCAAGCCCCCACCGGATCTTACAAAATGTTCTTGTGGTTTAGTGGATACTCCAGGGAAAAAAACAGCAATTCCTTGGAATATTTTGTGGAAAGAGCCTTCAGGGATGCTCTCAGGTTGAGTTTGGAGGTGGAGGAGGGAGGATTCCTCTCAGGATTTCACCCCGTGGGTCATGGAAACCTGGGATGGATGGAGAATTTCCAAGGAATCTCCGAAGATTTCAATCCTAGAAAAACAATTTTGTCTGCGCTCCTTGGAGATTTCCATGAGGAAAATTCCCTTAGGGAGTCACGGCTCCACTGGGACACCTTTGGGAATCCAAAAGGATTAAAAACCTCAGGAATAGGCAGCCAGAAGGTGCTTCCAAAGCACCTTCCCGGGAAATACACCCGGAGCAGCTTGGGCTGGATCGCCAAGGCTCCGTTCTTTCTGGAGACCCCGTGATAGTTGGGATGGAGATCCCAAGGAGAATCCAGCTTTTCCAAAGCCACAGATCCAGCGGGAAGGAGCTGCTTTAGCCCTGATTTCATCCAATCTTTCCCTGGGCTCTCTTTAAGTCCAAGCCCTCCAGGAAAGCCCCAAGGATTCACTGGATGGCTGCGGGTCGTTTTCCATCGGGATCACCCGCATCCCTTTTTTTTTTTTTTTTTGCATCCCATCCTTGCTCTCTTTCCACTTTTTTGGATCTTAAAGGAATCACCCAAAGAGAAAGCAAATCCCTGGACTTGGAGCTCTTTCTCCTGGAGCTGAGGGGATTTTTCCTTTCATTTGGTTCTTTTTGAGGCATGTTCCGCACGGATCTTTTCCCCAAATCCCGCTGGAATCGCCCGGCTGTGGAGTGTGGGCCATTGCTGCCCTCTACTGGGGGGAGCCAGAAGTTCCCAGCTCTGCACCCCAATTTTGGGGATGAATCCAGGGGAGTCCCTCCCCTTTTCCAGGATTTCAGGTCTCCTCTCGAAGATCTTCAGCCCATGGAGCATCTCCATGAGGTTGGTGTTGGGTTAAGGGTAAGGAAAACCCCTGGAATTAGAGGTCTGGTGGCCTATTCCTGAGGTTTTTAATCCTTTTGGATTCCCAAAGGTGTCCCAGTGGAGCTGTGACTCCCTAAGGGAATTTTCCTCATGGAAATCTCCAAGGAGCACAGACAAAATCTTCGGAAATTCCTTGGAAATTCTCCATCCATCCCAGGTTTCTATGACCCACGGGGTGAAATCCAGAGAGGAATCCTCCCTCCTCCACCTCCAGACTCAACCTGAGAGCATCCCTGAAGGATCTTTCCACAAAATATTCCAAGGAATTGCTGGCTTTTTCCCTGGAGTATCCACTAAACCACAGGAGTATTTGGTAAGAGCTCATGAGATAATTAATCACAATTAATCACAATTAGTCACAATTAATCACAATTAATCCTGCTGGGAATTTACAGTACGACAAAGCTCACAGGGTTCGTAATTCCTGGATAAAATATTCACGGAATTCAGAAGACGCCGTATTCCAGGTTTGCCTGGAATCTTCTGGATCATCTTAACCAGATTATTTAGGAGCTGCGTCACAGCCAACAGCAGCTCAACATCCTTTTTCCAAGGAATTTTCCAAGGAAAAGAAGGGCACGATACCCCTGGATGAGGTCAGAGGAGCAGATCAGGAAATCACAGAGGCTCCTACCAGGAAGAATTCCCGGAGGAAAAGTAAACCAGGATCAGGATAACCCAACCAAAGGAAAACTCCCATGGGCAGCACCAACCTCCAGCGCTGGAGCTGTGACATTCCCACTCCCCGGGATCATCTGGAAAAGGGCTCCAGGGAGTTCATTTATCCATGGAATTATTTAATTGTTTTAAGGAGCTTTTCCATTAAACTCTGGGCATGGAAAGGATCCAGGTGGAAGCTGGGAAAGTTTGGGATTTTAACAAACAAACTCCTTGGAGAAGCTGCTCCAAATTTTTGGACACAGATGTGGATCCAAACTGGGAAGAATCCTTGGCTCTGTCTCAGTTTCCCTCTCTCCAAGGGATGGATTTGGAACTAAAGCCCAGTCCTGGGCTTGCCTGAGCCTGGTTGAAGAGCTGGGCTTGGCTCTCTCAGGATTTAAACCGGGACCACATCCGGAATGTTTTTCCCTCCTGGAATCAGCGTGGGATGAGGACACAACCCAAAATCCTGTTATCCAGGTGAATTCCCATCCCAAATCCTTATCCTTCTATCTCCCCCTGGGATGTGGACACTACTCCCTGCAAACAGCCTGGAAAAGGTCTATTCCAAGGATTTTATTCCCTGGATTCTGAGCTTTAATGGATCTGTAGCACTTTTGGAGCAAACAGGAAAAAGATGCTCCTGGAGGGGAAAAAGAGAACTCCAAGGAAAATATTTTCCAGCACAAATATCGGAGGTGGAGAAAAAAAGGAGGGAACTCCATGGGATTTTTAGTTGCTTCCAGAGGAAATCCCCCAGTTTTTCAATCCAAATGGACAAAAGGAATGTTTTTGGTTTTTTCCCTGGGAATTAGTGAGTTCAAAGCTCTGTTAATTAATGAAAATTTATTGTCTTTAGCCAAGTGTTGGAGCTCAGGTGTGTTCTCCAGTGGTTGGAATGTTCTTTGGGGCCCACCTTGGATCATCCCGAGTTGTCCCATCTGTTCCTCCATCCAAAATCTCCCTCAGCACATCCAGGCCTTTCCCTTCCCTACAATTTATCCCTTAAATTCCTTACCAAGAGGAATTTTGTTATCATCAGCTTCTTCTTGGCTCCATTGGGAAAGAATCCGACAACAAGGAGGGATTTTTCAGGATCACAATGTCGTTTTTTTGGATTCCTTCATTTCCATCCCAGCTGGGAGAGCTGGGAATGTTCCCCTGGAGAAGGGAAGGAGCCAGGGAGAGCTGCGAGCCCCTTGCAGGGCCTAAAGGGGCTCCAGGAGAGCTGCAGAGGGACTGGGGCCAAGGGCTGGAGGGCCAGGAGGCAGGGAATGGCTTCCCAGTGGGAAAGGGGAGCTTGGGCTGGGATGGTGGGAAGGAATTGCTGGCTGGGAGGGTGGGGAGGGGCTGGGCTGGAATTGCCAGAGCAGCTGGGGCTGCCCCTGGATCCCTGGGAATGTCCAAGGCCAGGCTGGACACTGGGGCTTGGATCCACCTGGGACAGTGGGAGGTGGAGTGGGAATGAGCTGAGGTTTAAGGTCCCCTCCCAACCCAAACCAGTCCAGGATAATTCCATGATTTTGGATGTGGCTCCCAGACCTCTGCACCACAGAACCTCGGAGGGTTTCTCATTCCCTTCTTTCCAAGGGTGAAACCCTTTCCCAATCTCACCAGAAGAACCTTTTGCTCCCCTTTGTCACCTCAGGAAATTCCCTTGTCCCCGAGCCAGACTCGGAAAAGCTTCATAGGAGCCCTGGAGCCAGCGAGGCCACTAATTCCTCTGGAATGAAAAGACCAATGGAGCATCCCCGAGCCCTGAAGTCCAGACGGATTTGATGGATTCCATCCGTTGGGTTGTGCTTCCAAGTCATTTCCCTTCACAACAGCGTGGCCCGATCCCAACCGGAGCCGGATTGAGCCGGCTCCTGACCCCCGGCTGGGATTGCTACACCCAAAATTATTTCAGGGAATGCACAAACAATTCGGGAGCCTGGCTGGGGGTGCCACCGATTCCAGAGGCGCTGAAAATCCAGGATATTTGGCTTTGGTGTTTGTAGCTGGAGGAGGGAAAGATCTTTCTTGGGAAAGATCTGGGGTTTGGAATGTTCCGGTGGCTTTTCCCGCTGCCGAGGCTGGGAGGAACCATTCCCAAAATATTGACATCAGCTTGGTCCTGACCTCTCCTTCAAGATGAGCAATTCCATATTTTCTGAAATAATTCTGTGATTTCTGAAGAAAAAGCTCTGGGAATACACAGTGAAAAAGTCTGGGAATACGGCAAAAAAGAGGGATGGCTCCTTTGGGTCCTGCCAGCACCCACCACTTCATAGCACCTCTGTGATGGGTTTGGGACAGGACAGGGGGTAACAGCTCTGGACAGGAGCTCCTGTGTCAATCCACAGCGTGCGGAGAAGTGGGAATGAGAGGTTTGAGGGCTTTTCCAGAGTGACTGTGGATTCCCCATCCCTGGAAGTGTCCAAGGCCAGATTAGCAGGGGTGGGACTGGCTGGGATTTAAGGTCCCTTCCATCCCAAACCATTCCAGGATTCTGGAGCCCCTCTGCTCTGGATCAGGCTGGGAGAGCTGGGAATGTTGCCCTGGAGAAGGGAAGGAGCCAGGGAGAGCTGCGAGCCCCTTGCAGGGCCTAAAGGGGCTCCAGGAGAGCTGCAGAGGGACTGGGGCCAAGGGCTGGAGGGCCAGGAGGCAGGGAATGGCTTCCCAGTGGGAAAGGGGAGCTTGGGCTGGGATGGTGGGAAGGAATTGCTGGCTGGGAGGGTGGGGAGGGGCTGGGCTGGAATTGCCAGAGCAGCTGGGGCTGCCCCTGGATCCCTGGGAATGTCCAAGGCCAGGCTGGACACTGGGGCTTGGATCCAGCTGGGACAGTGGGCAGTATCCCTGCCCATGGATGGCATTGGAATGGGATGGGATTTAAGGTCCCTTCCCACCCGAACCATTCCAAGATTCCATGATTTCCACGGGTTTATATAAAAAGCCATTCAAATGGATAAGGATTGAATCCCGTCAGCAAAGCCAGAATTCTCCAGGAAAATTAAACATTCCCGGCACTGCTCAGCTCTTCTAAGGAATTGCTGACAGCGCTGCTGGTTCAGGGAGCAAAAAAAATTCCCACATCCTTCAGATTAGTGGGAAAAAAAGACTCATTCGCTCCCAGAAAGTTGAGTCAGGAGTTATCCCAGTGCATCCAGTTTTCCTTCGGAAGGAGCATTTCTCAACCAGAGCGGGGCCACCCCGAACGTGTCCAGAACAATTCCTTTGAGGATGCAGCCGTTGGAGTGGCCGGGAATGTGCAAAACATCAAATCCGGGACTGATTTCCCAGCCCACTCCCTGTGGTTCCTCTTGTTGGCTCATCGGGAATGTTCCCAGAGGAGGGAAGGCTCCGGGGAGGAATTTTTTGGCCACAGAGCAGCCCAAATTTTCTGGTTCATCTGTTCCAGCAGGGACGAGAATTCCATGAAGAGAGAAGGTGGCAGGAGTTGGGGTTGGCTCAGGTGATTCCCAGGATTGTTGTGGACCTTGGGAAGAGGAAGGAAAAGGTGGAAGTGGCAGATTTCCATCCTGTGCGGGAGCGGGAGATCTTCCCACGGGATGTGAGCAACAGAGCACCAGATTCCCCTTGGAGCTGGGATAAATCCTTGGGATACTTGGGAGGTGCCATCCTGGAGACCTGGGCAGGGCTGGACAACCCTTTCCATGAAGGAATTTTCCCTAAAATCCAGCCTAAAGCGGGAGTTTAAACTTTGGATCCCCAGGCTAAGCCTGGCAGAGCTGTCAGATGGGACAACCACACCTGGAACCACTGCAGGGATTCACTGCTGGCATGGAATCCCGGGATCACTGCGGTTGGAATTCCAGGATCATCCAGTCCAACCTGGGACTGATCCCCACCTTGGCACTGAGTGCTGCATCCAGGAATTCCTTGGACACCTCCAGGAACAGGAAATCCAAAGCTCCCTGGGCACTTCCAAGGCCTGAGCACCCTTTCCATGAGGAAATTCCTGCTGATGTCCAACCTGAGCCTCCCCTGGGAAAAAATCCTTCAGGGAAGAGATTTGTGGAAGGAACCCGATTGTTTGGTCTGATTTCATTTGGGTTGGAATCTTTACTCCCTGGAATTCCTCGGGATGAAGGGACCATCTCAGCCGGGAAAAATCGGACAATCCAAGAGTTAATTGTGCGGGAAAGGGATGAAGCAAAGTCGGTTCCTCCTGGGATAACACCACGGGATGGTCACTGGAGGTTTGGATCAAAAATTAGGAAAATGTATCCATGGGAATAGGTGTCAGGCATTGGAATGGGATGCCCGGGGCAGTGGTGGAATCCCAATCCCTGGAATTGTTCAAAGAATTTATGGATGTAGCATTTGAGGAATAATTTGGGGTGAATGTGGTGGGAATCAGGTTGGATTTGATGATCTTGGAATCTTCTCCAAACTTCACAACTCCAGGATTCGTTAATTCTTATGGAAATGCAGATTTTGGTGGAATCTGCAAAACATTAGGGAATTGGACCCCGAAACCAGAACTGAAATTTGATTTTTAAATAAAAATCTCCCAAACTGCTGCATTTTTCCACCTTGGAATATCCATGGGAAGATTTCCTTGGCCCTTTGGGAAGAGTTTCCTTCCAGCCACAGGAACCCCGCGGGATTCCGACTGATCCAGAGCTTTAGCAGAACTTTTGGAGCCGTTTTTTCCCTAAAGTTTGTACCCTCCGGCTCAATTCCAGGTTTTGGCTTTTTCCTGCTGCACCAGGAATGGCTTTGGCGTGGGAAAAGGACTGGAAATATTCCAGCCGAGCTGTCATGGAAACTTGGGAATGTCGGGGCTGTCCCTGAGGCTGATCCTGAATGATTCCCCCCTAATTCCAAGATCCTACATGGATACCTTCCTCCAAACTCGTTTTCCATGAGGAAAGAACAGTTTTCCATGAGGAATGTCGACCTCCCATAAGACAGGAAGGAATTTTCCAAGGCAGGGCAAGGGAAGGAAGGGGTTTTATCCCTCAATTTCTATCTTTATCCCTTTTCCTCTGAATCTCCCAAGACGGGAAGAACCCGGTGAGGAAAACAAAGGAATTTTTCCTCACCTGAAGAGGAGATTTCGGAGTTTTCTTGGAAGCCTGGTTTTATCCAGCTCCTGGAAGAGAGAAAAAAATCCAGGAAAAGCCCTTTATCCAGAGAAATGTGAGGAGCAGGGAATGGTTTCACCTGTTTGGAAACAACTTTTCCACCCCTGTGGCCTCTTCCAGGGTCAAATCCCAGAGAAAAATCCATTCCCTTTGCTTTTCCCACAAATTTCCATCACCTCCGGTGCCCTGAGCATCCCTTTCCCGGCCAGATTTTGGGGACAGCTGGAAAGAACAAACACAAATTCCCTTTGGCTTTTGTGTCCTATAAACAATGGCTTTTCCAAGCTGGAAGTGATCCCAGGAGGAACAATTTTTCCCTCTTGGATGCCGATCCCAAGGGAGGGGAAAGGTTCCGGGGGGGGGGGGTTGGATCTTCGGGAGAGGCCTCATCCAACTGCTCCCAGCAGGATTTTTCCACATTTCCCTTCTCCCTGGAGTGAAAAGATGGGAAGAGAAGGGTTTCGTTCCGTTGCTCCCGGGAGTCGCTCCAGGGCAGCCAAAGGACACGATCCCGGGATTGTTTGGGAAGGAATTCCCAGGGGGGCCGCACACGTGTGGGAGGGAGGAACGGGGTAATTGTTTGCTCTCCAAACAGCTCCACGTGGATGGCAGGGAGGGATTGGGATCGGGATATTGCGGAGCTGGGCTGGGAATGCCGTGAGGAAAAATCCTCCTGGAAGGAAAACCTCCAGGGAGCTGCTCCTCATTCCCAAGGTGAGGAAGGATCCAGCCCCGCTGCTCTCCCCAGTTGTTCCAAGGTTGGGCTGGATGATATTCCAGGGCTTTTCCAGCCTAAAGGATTCTGTGATTCCTCGCTCCCTCCTCCCGCTTTCTTTCCTGTGCCCTTCTCCCATTTTTGGGGGAGAAATTCCTGTTTGGAAACCCCAAATCTCCCCCAGACCGACTGCTCCTCCTTTTTACTGCCCACAATTCCCAAATCAGTTATTCCCCCAGTTTTTCACTGCCCACAATTCCCAAACCGGCTTCTCCTCCTTTTTCCTGTCCACAATTCCCTTTCTTCCTTCACATCTTCCCTTTAAATTTCTTCCCTCTCTTTTCCTTTCCCTTTCCACATCTCCCAGTTTTTTTCCTGAGTCTCCTTCTCCTCCTTTCCCTTCCCTTCCCATCTTCCCGTCTTTTCATTCCTTCCCTCTCACTTTTCTCTCCCTTTCCACACCTGCCAGATTTGATTTCATTTTTTTCCTGGGACTCCTTTCCCTCCCTTCTGCCTTTTCCTTCCTTTTCCTTCTCTCCTTCTGCTCTGGCTCTGCCGTGGATGGGGATGTTCAGCCCTTGGCTTCTTCCCAACAACAAAAAAAAGGGAAAAAAAATTCCTTTCTTGCCAAAACTCTTCCCTTTTTCAGGATCAGCTGCACCCCCAGCACAGAAAAAGTGGGAGTGAGAACTTCCCAGATTTATTCCGTGCTCCGGGATCAGCTGGGCTGGAATTCAGCTGTTTTATCACCTGAGTTATTTCCATGGAATCCCAGCTGCGCTTCCCTGGACTGGATCCTCCTCTCCAAGTCTGGCTGGCAGCTCCTTCCTTCCCACACTGCTGGGCACACAGGCCTGGCTTTCCTCCAGAAAAACTTTTTTTGGGATTCATCTTCCCCCAGTTTGTGTGGAGCTCCGGAATCGCGGCAGTTCTGGTGTTCCAAAGTGGCTCCAAAAGTTCAAAGCGATTCCAAAATCTGGGAAAAGGTTTGCTTGGATTTAAACCCACTCCAGAAATGTTTGTGTGGAAACATCCCTCAAACTGCTCCGGGCGCCTCTGGCATTGCTCACCATAGGGAAGGGAATCATGGAATCATGGAACGTTTTGGGTGGGAAAAGACCTTGAACTCATCCTGTTCCATGGGCAGGGGCACCTCCTGCTATCCCAGCTGGATCCAAGTCCATCCAACCTGGCCTGGGACATTCCCAGGGATCCAGGGGCAGCCCCAGCTGCTCTGGCAATTCCAGCCCAGCCCCTCCCCACCCTCCCAGCCAGCAATTCCTTCCCAACATCCCAGCCCAAGCTCCCCTTTCCCACTGGGAAGCCATTCCCTGCCTCCTGGCCCTCTATCCCATTTAAAAAATCCCTCTCCCTCCTTTTCCTGCCCCTCCTCAGGTCCTGGAAGGCCTCAATGAGGTCACTGCTCAAGTCTGGCTCCTGGCCAGGATTTTTTTGGAACCACAGGGAAAAATTCCAAGTCCAAAACGGCTTCTCCCTTTTTCCCTTCTGTCTGTTGCCCTCTCCGTGTCCTCCTTATCCTTTTCTTCCATATTTTTTCCAGAATTGCCTGGATTTTTGGATCTTACCATTCTTCTGGCCAATTCCTTTCCCGTTTTTCTCCACCTGCTGCTCCAGCTCCTTGTTTTTCCCATCACTCAGACACATCCTGCTGGAGATAAGGAGGAATCCCAGGATTTCTCACCAGCTCATTCCATTTAATCCCAGGGGTTTGCTTTGTTTTCCTAAGGAATTAACTTCCCAAAGCAGCGGGATGTCTCTGTTCCTTTGGTGGATTTCCAGCCTCACATCTGGGTGGAAAAGTAGGAAAAAGAGGGAGCTGAGGAGCCGGAGTTGGATCCGTGGGTTGTTGGTTTTTAGGGATCCAAGCCCCTGACTATCAGCACTGCCCTGCCAATCCATGAGATTATTTCCTCTTGGATTTCTTTCCAGTCATGATTCACCTTTTGGATAAATTCACCTTTGGTGACCTTTTCCCCTCTAAAAGAAAATCCCGGAGCTGGAAACCGCCGGGAATCTCATTTCTGGCTTCTTTTCCTCACAAACCAACAGCCTCCCGTTGGAGTTTGGAATGCTGGAGGATGGATTGGTTCCTGAGCCAAAATCCTGGATTTGGATCATCCTCTCCAGGGCTGTTTTCCCTTGGAGAACTCCATGGTGGCACCCACTGGGATAAAATCCATAATTTGGGATTTTCAAACATTCCAAAGGCTTTTCCTGGCCCATGAAGGCTACCAAAAAATGACTTTTGAGGCTGGAGTTAATTTTCCTCCCAGGAGCTGGAATTTGTTTGGGATTTGGGCTGGATTTGATGTTGGGAACACAGGGATGGTTCAGTTATTTCTGGGAAGAACTTGCACAGATCCAAAACCTTTTCTGCTCCTCATCCCAGTGAGGAGCCTGGGATGCACCAGGAGTTGGGAAGGGCCACAGCCACGAGCACAGGGATTTTCCGGAACGTGGGATACCATCCACAGTGGATAAACTTAGGAGAGCATCTCCAAGGCCTTCTCCAGACTCATTCCAGCAGCTCCATGTCCTCCTGGAGTTGAGATCCAGGAGCTGGGGCAGCTCTGCAGGTGGGCTCTCACCTGAGGGGGCCCAGGGGCAGAATTCCCACATTTCCTGCTTCCCAAACCATGGGATCAGCCCAGGGCATGGGGGGGTCTGGGCTGGGCCATTCCAGCCGCATCCACAACATCCCAAATCTTTCCCCGCTGGTTCCAGGGGGTGTTGGTGCCTTGGAGGTATAAATAAATATAAATAATAAAGTATTCATTGTTAATAAATATTGTTATATTGTATAAATATAAATAAATAAATAAGACTGTTATTCCTCGCAAACACTCCGAAGATTCCAATTTCTCCACTGTATCCCTCGGATTTGTGGAGATGCCAAAGGATATTAAAATATTCCCTGGGCAGGAAATGTTTAAATGACAATTTTTGGACCTAAACTGGGCACTGGCACAGAGGCTCCAGGTGTCCCTTCCCCAGAGATGCCACACTGGAAAATATCCAGCTTCCAATCCATCCCTGTTCCAATCCATTCCTCTTCCAATCCATCCCTCTTCCAATCCATTCCCCTTCCAATCCATTCCCCTTCCAATCCATCCCTCTTCCAATCCATCCCTGTTCCAATCCATCCCTCCTCCAATCCATCCCTGTTCCAATCCATCCCTCTTCCAATCCATCCCTCCTCCAATCCATGCCTCTTCCAATCCATCCCTGTTCCAACCCATCCCTCTTCCTCCCCTCCTCATGTTCTTTGTGGAACCAAACCGTCCCCGGAGAGCCTGGAATTCCAAATATCAAAATTCCGACCTGATTCACCTTCCCAGCTCCGTCTTTAATTCTCTTCCCGTTTATCCTATTTCTAATATTCCCTAAAAATAACACGCAGCCGCATCCTCTGCCCTCATCCCGGAATAATCTCCTGGAATTGGAGATTTCCTCCAATCCATCCTGGCAGCCCAAAAACATGGAATGACCCGGCTGTCACATCCCATTAAGCTTTGTTAAACCTGCAACGCGATATCTTTGATCTCGGCTCGCCCGGAACTGTCCGACATAATCCCACAAATTCCTTCGGAAGCGCGGCCAGGGCCGTGCCCTGGGTGTTTTCCCAAAGAGTTTAGACAGCAGAGAGCTCATGAAATCCCAGGAATTAGAGATGAGGGAAGGATTTGTTGTTCTAACATTGCTTTGGACACGGAGGGGCGGATTCCAAATCCTGGCCAGGCTCCAAGTGGGATGCAGGTGCTCCGTCCCCCAGGATCGGGGAGCTGAGCGAGGAAGCTCCTTCTCTTCCATGGATTTGGGATGTGGAGCATGGAATTCTGCACAATCAATGGGATGTTGGGAAGGAATTCCTGGCTGGGAGGGTGGCGAGGCCCTGGAATGGAATTTCCAGAGAAGCTGTGGCTGCCCCTGGATCCCTGGCAGTGCCCAAGGCCAGGTTGGATGAGGCTTGGAGCCACCTGGGATAGTGGGAGGTGTCCCTGCCCACGGATGAGGTGGGGTGGGATGGGGATGGAATGGGATGGGATTTAAGGTCCCTTCCTTCCCAAAACATTCCATGATTGTGGAGCCCCTCTGCTCTGGATCAGGCTGGGAGAGCTGGGAATGTTGCCCTGGAGAAGGGAAGGAGCCAGGGAGAGCTGGGAGCCCCTTGCAGGGCCTAAAGGGGCTCCAGGAGAGCTGCAGAGGGACTGGGGCCAAGGGCTGGAGGGCCAGGAGGCAGGGAATGGCTTCCCAGTGGGAAAGGGGAGCTTGGGCTGGGATGTTGGGAAGGAATTGCTGGCTGGGAGGGTGGCGAGGGGCTGGGCTGGAATTGCCAGAGCAGCTGGGGCTGCCCCTGGATCCCTGGGAATGCCCAAGGCCAGGCTGGACACTGGGGCTTGGATCCACCTGGGATAGTGGGAGGTGTCCCTGCCCATGGAATGGGGTGGGATTGGATGGAATTTAAGTTCCCATTCCAGCCCAAACCATTCCATGACTCCAAGATTCTCCAGAATCCTTTCCAACACCCCCAGCGAGGCTGCAGCAGCCGCAATTACTGCTGGCTCTGATAATTAACCTGTTAATTACTTAAATACTGTAATTAAATTATTATTTTTTTGTTGCCAAATTCCCATTTCTCCATATCCGTACTTTTTCCCAGACCATGTTGGCTTTGGGAGAGTTTTCCGCACAAACAATATTTGAAAAATAAGATCAGTGTTTTTCCTTTTCCATAAAAAAGATAAATTTCCCTCCATGCTCCCAAGTGTCCTTTTTTTTTTTGGAATTTAACCTGGATGTAATTGGGATAAATGGGAATTTTAAAATAATCTTTAATTATGAAATGAAATTCCATAGAATCCAATTTGTTTTCCCTACCAAGTTGGTGATTCCAAATTGTTTTGGAGATCTTTCTTTTCTTTCCCTTCATTTCAAGTGGGAGAAATGTTTCCATATCCCAATAGTTTTCAGGAACTGGGAAAGTCGCCTCTTCCACTGCCCCTTTTCCCAAGGTACGGAGATGCGGCGAGAAAAAATGAGTTATCCGAAAATTCCCGAGAAAAAAAATCCCAGTTTCATGCCCACAGCTCCATCTCCTCCATCCCTGTTTGCCGGATCCTTTGCCACAAGGAGCTGGAAAAGAGCTGGAAAAGTCCTGGATGAGTTGTGGATTTTGATAACTTGCTGGAAGTGCTGAATTTTGTGGGAAAGGTCTCCAAATTCCAGCTGTTTGCGATATCCATGTATTGATTACGGAGAAATCCACCCCCTTGGCAGCTGCTTTCCATTGTAAGGAAATTCCTTTTCCTTCCCCAAAATCCACCCTGGGGATAATTCCTGAGAGCGAGGTCGGAAGAAATCCCTGTGGGAATTGCTTTCCCTCTCTGTTTTCACCTCCGTCACCTGAAAAATGGGATTAAATCCATGAAATGTCTTTCCCAAGGGGTTTGGAGTGATAAGATTTGGGTTCCTTATCAAGGCCTGTGAGAACGAGCAGAGAGCAGGAATTCCAGCCTGGAATAATCAGCGCCAACATCCCGGCCCTGGGCATGGATAATGTGGGAAATGCGCTCCAAATGAAGTCATCTCCGTGTCACTTCCCACCATCCCCTGGGAATCATCGCCCAGATTGGAGGTGATGGGAGAACATTCCCCGCCCTCGCTGGCACGGGATGCAACACCCTCGGATCCCGAGGTTTTCTGGGAATGTCCTGTCAGTGTGACTGGGCTGGGGCTGTTGTTCCAAGGGCTGAGGGGAGGTGAGCACATCTGTTATTCCGACTGCATCCAGGATGGAGAGCTGGCTCCTGGAAAACAGCTCTGGGCATGGTTGGAATTATTTTCCTTAGGAAACGCTCCCTGGCCAGAGCGCTTTAATTCCTCCTTCCCTGGATTTGAGTCGAGCTCCCATTTGGATGTGGGAATCTCTTCCATGAACATCAATCACTCGTCAAAGAAAGTCTGGGAATGGGGGGCACTCCCAAACAGTCCAAAGGTTGTGTGTGCTTCTCTTTTCCCAGGAAAAGAGCAGCAGGAATACAAATCCAGCCACGGGGTAGGTAAAATAGATGGAATTTGGGAAGGTGGGGTTGGAATTGGGGAGCTGTTGGGACGAGCTTTGGGATCACTTGGATTTTCTGGAGTAAAGCAAAGGCAAGAAACCCTGGTGGAAATTCCTGGAATTGTTCAAATCCGGGTGTCACCGGCTGTCCCTTGTCCAAATCCAAACGGAGCCAGGGCCGGACATCCCCGCCCTGATGGAGTCACCAGGTACAAAGGGATGTTTGGAAATCCAATCCCAAAAAAGTGACCTCATCCAGCTGGGAATTCGGGGTGGATTAAACCACCACAAGGACCGGACGCTCTTACTCAGAGCGAGGTTTGTGTGGGACAGGCAGGGAAGTCATCCCAGAAAAACCAAAAGCGCAGCTTTGGAAAAATTCCCTGGACTCCATTAAGGAATTCTGGCCCACAGGGCCCATGGATTGGAGATTGCAGGAGGCTGGGAAAATCCAATTGATATTGGATGGATCCCATCGATTCCCCCCCGCAAACAACTCAAACTGGTGCTGGTCCGATCCCAGGCGGTATCCGAGGAAATGCTCGCGGATAACCATGGATGACGTTGTTACGGAACAGGACGAGAAACCCTGGGCTGGGTTCGACTCCCAGATCCGCTCCTGGAGCTGGGAGCATCCCGGGCACTGGGAAAGGGAATGTGGGACACTTGGGCCAGGGGAAGGACTCCGAGAAAAAAACGTCTGGAGAAGGAATTCTGGTCTGACCAAGACATAGATACTGATATTAATAATAATAATAATAATAATAATAATAATAATATCATCAATAATAATAATAATAATAACAACAATAATATCAACAATAATAATAATATCAATAATAATAATAATATCGATAATAATAATTATAATATCAATAATAATAATATCAAGAATAATAATTATAATATTACTAACAATAGTAATAATAATAGTAATAATAGTATTAGTAATAATAATAATTCTGAATGCAATTTTAATAGTAATACTAAAAATATTTGTAATAATAATTCTAATAATTATTATTATCTAAATAACTCCAATAATGATTCTAATTCTAACAATAGTTCTAATAATAATAATAATTCTGAATATAATAATAATTCTAATAATTCTAATAATAATAATTCTAATAAGAATTCTAATAATAATATGAATAATAATTGTAATAACTCTAATAATACTTCTAATTCTAACAATAGTAATAATTCTAATAATAATTCTAATAATAATTCTAATTCTAATAATAATTCTAATAATAATTCTGAATATAATAATAATAACTCTAATACTTCTAATAATTCTAATAGTATCTATAATAAAAATTCTAATTATTATTATTATTTAAATAATTCTAATAATAATTCTAATTCTAATAATGTTAATAAAACATTTAATAATTCTAATAATACTTCTAATTCTAACAATAGTAATAATTTTAATAATTCTAATAATAATAATAATAACAATCATAATAATGAATATAATAATAACAACAAAAAATTGTAAAAATTCTAACAGTTCTAATAATAGTTGTAAAAATAATTCTAATAATAATAATTTAAATGATTCTAATAATAATTCTAGTAATATTAATAAAAATTTAGTAATTCTAGTAATACTTCTCATTCTAGCAATAGTAATAATTTTAATAATTCTAATAATACTTCTAGTAATAATAATAATAATAATAATAATGAAGCCTTTCCACCTGGAATTACTAATAATAATATTAACCGGCAATAATTTAATATTCCCTTCCAGGAGCACTGGGAATATCCCATTCCACTGACGGATATTCGCTCTTGCACCAGCAAATATGTCGGGGTTTGGCCTCTGCTCCTCATAAAATCCCTGGAAAACATTGTGGCAAGCCCCTCGTGTTTTCCTAGGATTTTCAGGGCCCCATTTCCAGTGATTTTTTTCTTTCCAAGAGGTAAAATCCCTTCTAAACTCCCCGGATTGTTTTCTTAAGGAAAAAAAAAGGGAAAATGCGGTGATGTTTTCCACGGATTTGCCCTTGGTTGGAGCTGGGAGGGCTCTGGAGCCGGTTGGGATTTGGGGATGGCAAATTTTAACAGGAAAGCACAATGGAAAAATCATTGGAATTTTTAGCAAAAGGAATCCTCACAAGCCCACCTCAGCTTTTCCAGGGAATTGGGATCGTGGGCCTACACCTTCATCCCGATTTTCTGGAGTCAACCCAGGGTTCTCCTTTGGAATGACCCAGGAACCCCCCCGTCGGAGACTTTGCTCCAAGTCTGACTCCATGAGGAAATCTGGGATCCAGGCAGTGGCGGGAGCAACTTCCAGGGTGAAAAGAGACCGGATTTGGCTGAAGATTCCAGAAGGATTCTGGTTTTAGCTAAGCAAGACTTGAGTGGAACTTCTCCGTTTCCAGTCCCAAAATCTCCCAAAAAGGAAAAGCTTCCGTTCATCCCAGCTGTTCATTCCTGTCTTTTTCCCAGAAACAGGAGATTGTTGTGTCGTATTCCAGCAGGGATACTTCCCACATCCCATCCCAGTGTGGGCACAGCTGGATTAGAATTCCAGTTGTGCCTTCCCAAACCCAACCTTTTCTCCTGATTTGGGGGAATTCAGCTCCTTTCCTTTCATTTCATGGAAATTTTTTATGGCTACATCCCTTCCATGTTGCCACGAGCCTTGAGGATCTTCGCTTCCATAAAAGTCCAAATCCCACCAATCCCACCTGGAAAACATCTCCCAGTAAATTTTGTTCTTCTGTTTTTGCAGAACCAGATGGAGAAATCGGGAGCAGAATTCCTATGGACATCCAGGAGCTGATCCATGGAGAAGCTGAAGAAGTTCTGGATGTAACAACAGCTGGAAGCCTGGAGAAGGGACTCCAAGGAAATTCCATGTTTCCTTGTTGTGTCCTGATGTCATGCGAAGCATCCACCCAGACCTGGGAATGGGATAAAAGCTGGATTTTCCCTCCAATCTCCTGCCATATTTCTATTTTTACAGATTTGGTCCAGGCAGGATGAAAATCCCGAAATTTTGGGGGCTTATCCATAACGTTCCAACAGCATGGAGAAATCCCCACATTCCTTTATGGATCGGGATGGCCCAGGAGGATTAAAAATCGGAGTGGTCAAGCTTGGAATTTTTTGCATGGAAGATCCCATATCCAGGATGTTTCTTGTTCTCACTCGGAGCACATGGAAAACAAAAGGAATTTTTTCCTTAGGTGTCTGCTCACTATCAGCTGCATCAGAAATAGGGAAAGCGGGAAAACTGGGAATGCTGCCGATGGATTCAATCTGCCCCCAAATCCTTGTGTTACCCCATCGAAAAAAAAGAGGGAAGGGAGATGAAACAAAACATTGGGAACAGGAGGAAATCTGGGAAAACGGGACCAAAATCTCTTTGGAATTCGAAGTAGTTGTGGGAGCCCAGAAACCAGGAATGACTAAAATATCTGGGATTAGGAAAAAAAAGATTTTTAGGGAGGGTTTGCCCTCTTTTTAATGGGATTTGATGCCAGGCCAAAAATCTCCATCTGGGGCTTTTTTTCCTTTATTTTTTTTTTTAATGGCTCCACTTCCCAAACGTGCTCATGGATGTGATTTTCCCTGAAAACACACGGATTTAGGAGGGAAAACATGGGGATATACAGGAATTTTATCATGTTACTCCTCATGGAGATCCTTTTTTCCTTTGTATTAAAAAAAATCATGGAATAAATCAGAATTCCGCCAGCAGCCCAGTGGGTTTTGCTTGGAGCTGGTGCCGGAGCCACCTGGAATTTGGGAATAGTTTGGGAATGATTTGTACATCCATGAGTCCCAGTTTGGAGTGAAATGTTCTCACTCCTGACTCCGTGTCACCAATTCCCATCCCAGTTCCAAGCCCTGGCGTGGTCACAGAATTCCTGGATTATGATGGTTCCATATTCCATGACTTCCACCTGCTCCGAAATCCTGGAGAGTTTTAATGTTTCCCTGCAAATCACGGCCTTAAATCCCATCCATTCCCACCCCATCCATGGTCCGGGACACCTCCCACTATCCCAGCTGGATCCAAGCCCCAGTGTCCAGCCTGGCCTTGGACATTCCCAGGGATCCAGGGGCAGCCCCAGCTGCTCTGGCAATTCCAGCCCAGCCCCTCGCCACCCTCCCAGCCAGCAATTCCTTCCCAACATCCCAGCCCAAGCTCCCCTTTCCCACTGGGAAGCCATTCCCTGCCTCCTGGCCCTCCAGCCCTTGGCCCCAGTCCCTCTGCAGCTTTCCCTGGAGCCTTTTCTGCTCCAAGCCCCATCTGACCTGGCCTTGGACACTTCCAGGGATGGGGTTTCCCTGGATAACACACGGTGATCCTTGTGTGGATTCTCCAGTGCCTCATGCAGTGGTTTAAGGTCTTTAAGGTCCATTCCAACCCCGTAACATTCCATGATTCCATGACTTCAGAGGAGACTGGATTTCCTTTCAACGATCCCAACAATCCCCGTTTCCACCGGCTCTGCCAGGCTGCAGGAAGGAAACCGGAAGAAGCCGCTGGACGCATTGCTCTGGATCCTGTGCCGCAGCAGGACTCAGAAAAAACAGGCAACAGGCTCTGGCAGCAGAATCCCAGAATCCCTGAGGTTGGAAAAGCCCTCCAAGCTCATCGAGTCCAAGCTGCGCCCAATCCCCACCTTGGCACCGAGTGCCACATCCAGGAATTCCTTGGATACCAGCGGTGCTTCCTTTGGAAATAAATAAACCCCTGGCGAGGCGTTTGCACTGTGACATCGTAATCCATGCTCCATAATAAATCCATTGGGAATGGAGGAGAAGGATATTGGACCGGAGCTGGAGATCCAGGTGGAAGTGGAGGCCAGATTGGACGGGGCTTGGAGCAACCTGGGATAATGGAAAAATATCCCTGCCCATGGAATGAGATGAACTTTGAGGTCCCTTCCAACCCAAACCATTCCATGATTCTATCCCAGCCTCAGGATGCAGCATTCCCATGGAACGAGCTTCCCACTGGGGAAGGACGGGAGATGGACAGAGCCACATGTCCTGTGCCCACGGATATTCCCAGGATAACGCATCCAAAGCCTCTGGATGCTGCCTACAACCGAAAGAACATCCCAAAATTTGCGTACGAGCACAGGGCCCTTCAGGATTCTTTGGATCCATAGATAACAAATCCAAAAAACACTCCTCATCCCAGAATGGATTTTGCTGATCCGTGAGGAAATGGGGAATTTTAACTTCCCTCTGCCGCAGAAAAAAAGACGGAATTTTCTGCTTTGTTTGGGAGGGGAAGTGGACGAGCACTTGAAAGGAGTTAAATTCTCCAAGTGCTTCTCCGAGTCGCATCCAGATGTTCCAGGAGGACCGGGATGTCGGAAAAGTGCCGCCAGCTGTTTGCACAGCTCCTCTTGTCATCATTGGTCCAGCTCCTTTGGTTTTCCCAGTGTGGAAAATTCCCATAAAACTGGGTTAAAATGGATCTGATGATACAAGAAGTTATCGGGAATTTATGGAAATGGATTTTCCATAAATTATTAAGCTTGGCAGTTTAATAAACTTGGACAAGTCGTGAACAAGAGAGGAATTCTTTATGGGAAGAGGAAAAATAATCCCAGGAGAAAAATCCCTCCAGCTGTTAATCTGTCCATAACCAGGAATAATCCAGGTGTGGCCTCACCTGGAATATGGAGTAAAGGAGGAGTAAATTCCACTGGAATTGGAGCTTCCAGAGGTGATGTTGGAGAAGAATATTTACATTTAAAGGTCTAAAAATAAAAATTAAGCCCTGCTGGGCTTTTCCTAATTTTCCCTGGACCGACTTTCCTGGATTCATGGATTGCCATGGGAGCTGGGCATTTGTACACCCTCAGTGTCCACCGAGGGCTTTGTCTCATCCTTGAATTATGGAAATGCCTTTAGAAAATCCAGCTTTCCTCTATTTGGAGCTCTGTGGGCTGGAAGGGGACAACGGGCTTTTCCTGTCTCCTGGAAGGCAAATCATGGCAAACCAGGAAATCCTGGAATGGTTTGGGTTGGAAAGGGGCCTTAAATCCCATCTATTCCACCCCATTCCATGGGCAGGGACACCTCCCACCATCCCAGCTGGATCCAAGCCCCAGTGTCCAGCCTGGCCTTGGGCATTCCCAGGGATCCAGGGGCAGCCCCAGCTGCTCTGGCAATTCCAGCCCAGCCCCTCCCCACCCTCCCAGCCGGGAATTCCTTCCCAACATCCCAGCCCAAGCTCCCCTTTCCCACTGGGAAGCCATTCCCTGCCTCCTGGCCCTCCAGCCCTTGGCCCCAGTCCCTCTGCAGCTCTCCTGGAGCCCCTTTAGGCCCTGCAAGGGGCTCGCAGCTCTCCCTGGCTCCTTCCCTTCTCCAGGGGAACATTCCCAGCTCTCCCAGCCTGATCCAGAGCAGCTCCAGAATCCTGGAATGGTTTGGCTTGGGAGGGACCTTAAATCCCATCCCGTTGCACCCCATCCACGTGCAGGGACACCTCCCACTATCCCAGGTTGCTCGAAGCCCCATCCAACCTGGCCTGGACACTTCCAGGGATTCTGAGCTGCTCCTGTCACCAGTTCTCACATTCTGTGGGAAAATACTGCAGATATGTCTGCTTTTCCATGGATTTTTCTCCCTGAATTCCTTGCACACGTTACACCCTGACAATATCCATCCTCATCCTATCTTTGGAGCTTTCCCAGAGCCACCAGTTGGAGTTTCCAGAAAAAAACCCCCAACCCTAAAACCCCTCAAAACAACAGAACCCCCCAACAGCCACTCCTAAAACAGATCAAATATTTGGGAGAGAAAAGGGAAAAATTCCTTTTCCAGCTGCCAGTTCCAGGGTAATTGTACAGATGTTCGGACAAACCATAAATCCAATTGTTTTCCAGTTGTTTCCCTTCTTTTTAGCCACAAATGGGAACCATTTCGGAATCCAGGAGTTGGGGGCTGTGCACGAGGCTCCGTGTAATTCCCACTCCCAGGACATAAATAATTCCAGCAAAAACAGGGACACATTTGCCAGAGGATGCTGCCTATAATTCCAGGGATGTGTGGTTTTGCTTAAATGGGAAAACAAATGGATTTCCCCGGCTTTTCCCTCCTTTCCATCGGAGCAGGCCCCGCCTTTATCCTAAGCTAAAAGAGAAATATTTATAGGAAAGCCTTGTTAAAATCCTGGCATGGGATTCCCGCCTCTGGCTGAGCCATAAACTCCCTTGGGGGAAAAAACTCCCCGGGAGAAGGATCCAGGACAAATCCAGGGGGTTGTCCCAGTGCCAGGACCCAGCAGTGCCCGCGGCTCCCTCAGATCTCTGGCCCGGCCTGGATTTCCCCTGTCAACAACTCCTCCAGGGCCTCATGGATCATGCTCGGGGCTGGCTTGGCCGCAGCTGGTCCTTCCCATTGGGAAGAGCGAGGGGTGGGATGGCCAGAGAGGGTCCTGGAATGCTGGAGCCGTGTTGGATTCGTTTGCAACAAGGGAGTGGGAATGGGAAGGAATGGGAAGGGATGAGAGGTGCAAAGATCCACTGGAAGAGCGACCTGGGATGCTGGGAGGTGTGGAACTGGGTGAGGTCTTTTCCAAATGGAACCATTCCATGAGTTTGTGATTTTCCCTTGGAATCCCAGTGCCGTGTCCACTGGAGGGAACTCCAGAGGGAATGGCCATGCAAGGAATTCACTCCAGGGGCTGTGCCTCTCACCTCAGTGTCCCAGAGGAGGGTCCTGGGCTGGTGCATCCACAGGCTCTTCCTGGTGGATCCAGAGAACCTCTGGAGCTGCCCTTGGGAGCAGAATTCCGGAGGAGAAGCTCCAGGGTGTGGGATCATCTGCGGATAATTCCCGGCAAACACAAAGTGCTGCTGTCCCATCCATCCCTGTCCTGTCCCATCCATCCCATCCCACCCCATCCCTGTCCTGTCTCATCCATCCCTATCCCATCTCATCCAACCCCATCCTGTCCCATCCATCCCATTCCATCCCATCCCTATCCCATCCCTATCTCATCCCATCCCATCCCTATCCTGTGACAACGAGGCCACACTTCAAATCCCAGGAGCAGTTTTGGGTTCTCCAAACAAAGACCTGGAGGTTCTGGAGTGTGTCCAGGGAATGGAACGGAGCTGGGAAAGGGGCTCAGCCTGGAGAAAAGGAGGATCCAAAGGGATCTTTTCCATCTCTGGAATTCCCTGATGGGAGGGGGAAGCCATGGGAAGGTTGGGATCTCCGGGAACAAGGGAGAGGATGAAAGGGAACGGCCTCAAGCTGTGCCAGGGAAAGCTTAGGCTGGAAATTAGGGAATATTCCTTCATGGAAAGGGCTGTCCAGCTGTGGCACAGCTGCCCAGGGCAGTGGTGGAGTCCCCATCCCTGGAGGGATTTAAAATCCACATGGAATTTAATCCATATTTTTCCTTTCATCTGGAAAGCACAAGAAAACTTCCAAAGGAAGCTCTTCTGCCCAGGGGAAACTGAGGCACGGTGAGCAAACTTCTCCACATTCCATTCAGCAGAGCTGGAATCCCATGGAATCCCATGGAATCCCATCCTTCTGAGTCCAATTCAATTTTCCAAACCCAGAGCAGACAAAGCCCCCCCAGGATTATCCCAGGAATGCCGCCCAAATCCTCTGCTAATCTGCCCCGTAAAGTTCATGGAATGAGGCTTCCTCTGGAAACGTTCCTTGCATCCAGCTGGGTCGGGAACACCTCCCAGAAAATTCTTTTCCCCAGGCTGGTGATTCTGTCCCAGGCAAAGCCTGGATGCAGATTTCATGGAATCCTGGAATGGTTTGGGTGGGAAGCACATGAGTCCTCCAGTTCCACCCCTGCCATGGGCAGGGACACCTTCCACCATCCCAGGTTTTTCCAAGCTCCATCCTTTTGGTTGGAATCCTGCACCCACATCCCGAGGTCTGCACCACACGTGGCTGAGTTTCCACGAGCTTGGAAGGAATATGAGGAGGGAGATTCTGGATGCCCCTGGATCCCTGGAAATGTCCAAGGCCAGCTTGGATGGGGCTTGGAGCAGCCTGGGATAGTGGGAGGTGTCCCTGCCCATGGATGGGGGTGGAATGGAATCATCTTTAAGGTCCCTTCCAATCCTTAACGTTCCATGATTCCATGACTGCGACATTCCAGAAGAATTCCCAGCCACAACTCATGGAGGTGCTTGGAGAGCTCTTCTGGGCTCATCCATGCAAAATGACCGGTTTTGGATTCATTTTCCACCTTCCTCCAGGTCCTTCTGGAGACCTGCTCCATCCTCAGCTCCGTAAGGACAACAGCGGGGACTGATTCCGGGCGGGAGAGGTCGGAGCTCTGGATCATGGAGCTGCTGGAGTGCCCGGAGGATCCCACCACCACTCCAGGCTTCCCACCCTGCTCCCTGTCAGATCCATGACTTTGTTCCTTCCCCTTTGGAAGGCCCTTTGGAATGTCTCAGCCGCTCTCCATCCCCGTATCCACCTCTCCGCGAACATTCCAGCTGCTCTGCTCCTGCTTCCAGGGAAACTCCCATGTGCTGGTGCCCCTGGGAGCAGGGATTTGCCAGAGCAGTAGCTCATGAGAACCTCGGGATTGTCCCAGCCCGGAGCAAACGCGGCCACGGCTACTTATCCGTGGCTGCTGTTTTCCATTACAGCCGCCCGAAAATGAGCGGGATATGAGCTCTGGGATTCCAGCCGGGATTTTAGGCCTCCGGAGCTCGGCTGAGGCTCTGAATTGCTTCCAGCTCCTTCTTCTCTGGACTCGGAGACGATCCCACTCCCGGGCTCTTCCCTTCTCCACTTGTTCCATGCCAGAAAGTTCAAA
Organism: Corvus cornix cornix; assembly: GCF_000738735.6. Lineage (NCBI taxonomy): Eukaryota > Metazoa > Chordata > Aves > Passeriformes > Corvidae > Corvus > Corvus cornix. Next base: position 71,724,626 of record NC_046334.1, on the reverse strand, counting down.
CCAACCCCCAAGTTGTTCCCGTTCCATGAGAGAGGGGAAGACTTTCCCAGATGCTTGGGAATGGCTCCGAAGGTTTCCCGAGGTTTCTCAGGCCAGGAAATGCAGATGAGCTCCATCTCTCCACAGGCTCCCAAACGGGAATCACGCACAACTGGAAGTTCAGGAATACTCAGCATTCCAAAAGAATCCTGTCCTTCCTGGACCTGGGAATGGCTTCATCCCTGTTTAATTAAATTTTAACCTGGCAGCGGACCGGGATTTTTCCAGGGAATTTTGGGAGCCATTAGGAGCTTCTCCTCCTGTATCCCCTTTTTTGGAGCAATGGATGTCCCGGAACACAAGTTCAGAGGGAAAAGCCATCATGGATGAGGTGTCTGGTGACATTCCTTTAATTCGGCATCCAGGAATATTCCAGAAGGGGGAAAGGCCACGTTATTCCACAGGTGGAAATATTCCCGGGAGATCTGTGAGTCCTGAGGATCCCCTGCTAAAATCTCAGGGAAATTTCTCTGATCTGAACATGTCCAACATTTTGGACCCTCAGGACAAGGACATGGAGGGGCTGGAGCGTGTCCAGGGAAGGGAGCAGAGCCGGGAAGGGGATCAGCCTGGAGCAAAGGAGGATCCAGAGGGATCCTTTTCCCTCTATCTGGAATTCCCTGACAAGAGGGGGCAACGGGGGGGGGGGGGCGGGGATTTGGGATCTGCTCCCAGGGAACAAGGACAGGATGAGAGGGAACGACCTCAGGCTGTGCCAGGGGAGGCTCAGGGTGGATACTGGGAAAATTCCTTCCTGGAAAGAGCGATTAAACATTGGAACCGCCCAGGGCAGCGGTGAAGTCTCCATCCCTGGAAGTGCCCAACAAACGAGCGGATATGGAAACCTAAAGGGGCTCCAGGAGAGCTGGGAATGTTGCCCTGGAGAAGGGAAGGAGCCAGGGAGAGCTGCGAGCCCCTTGCAGGGCCTAAAGGGGCTCCAGGAGAGCTGCAGAGGGACTGGGGCCAAGGGCTGGAGGGCCAGGAGGCAGGGAATGGCTTCCCAGTGGGAAAGGGGAGCTTGGGCTGGGATGTTGGGAAGGAATTGCTGGCTGGGAGGGTGGGGAGGGGCTGGGCTGGAATTGCCAGAGCAGCTGGGGCTGCCCCTGGATCCCTGGGAATGTCCAAGGCCAGGCTGGACACTGGGGCTTGGATCCAGCTGGGATGGTGGGAGGTGTCCCTGCCCACGGAAAGGGTTGGAATAGGATGATCCCTAAGTTCCCTTCCCCCCCAACCATTCCATGATTCCATGACTGCGTTGTTGGGGTTTTTTTTAACGTGATCCCACAGAAAACCAGGCAAAGAAAAATCTAAAAGCCAAAAATTCAGGCAGAATCCAAGAGAGCTCCGGCCTTTCCAGCCCCAGAGCCGGACACAGGGAAAGAAGGAGCTGCTGGAATGTCCCCATTCCCTTCTCCGCCCAGAGAACACAACCATGGGAAAACCAGGGAAAATCCATTTGTGCAATGATCCCAAATCCCAGATTGGATTGCCACTAACCACAGCCACAGGGATGATTTGATGGATTAAGAATTCCCAGGAATACCACAGCTCGAGACCGAGGGATATTTGAGCTGGGGATTAAGGTGGGAGAGCTTCTCTGTCCTGTTAAAGCCCAGTTTAGGAAAGGCTCAGGCTAAAGCCGAGTCTTGCAGGAATGGGAACAATCCCAGCCACCCTGGAGGAGTGATCCCTCCATCCCAAATCCTGCTCCCCAAGGAAATCAGTCCTTAGTGCTGGATTAGACTAAATATGGGATGGGGCTGGGAATGGGTGAATTTTTGTGGATTTTGGGAAGTTTGGAAGATCCCAGTGGGGCAGCCCAAAGCTCCCAGTGGGAGTCAGAGCCCCGTGGGATGAGGAAGAAGAGATTTGTGGGATCAGGATGGAGCAAACATCCCATTCCAAGGGGAGGTCAGCTATGGAAAGCTCCATAAATCTGGGCTCTTCCTATCCCAATCCCAGTCCCAATCCCAATCCCCGATCCTTCCACTCATCCTCTTCTTCCTCGGCCTGGTGGATGCCACCAGCCAGGAACGGATATCCCAGTGTTGTATCCCATTATCCCACATTTGAGCATTCCCAAGGCACTGCTGAGCTCCATCCCCATTTTCCCAAGAGGGCATTACTTATCCCAGCTCCAGGGCTGTTTCAGGAATAAAATCCCATCAGCTGGAAGTGGCCAGATGAGGTGAGGACCAGGGAATGATGCCGATGGAATTTTGCAGGATGCAGAAGCCCCATGCTCCTCCCACGCCGGCAGAAATGGGAATTTGCTCGGGATTTTCGGGACTGATGATGGGAGGACTCTCCCAGGTTCCCAGGAAATATTTGGGGAGGGTCAGTCCCATTCCTGAACCATCCCATCCCATCCCATCCCATCCCATCCCATCCCATCCCATCCCTGCGTAGGCAGCAGAATCAAGGAATTATGGAATGCTATGGGGTTGGAATGGACCTTAAGGATCACCCAGTCCCAGCTCCCTGTCATGGGCAGGGACAATTCCCACTATCCCAGGTTGCTCCAGGCCATCCAGAAGAAGTTAAGGAAGTTCTAATACAGGCAATGTGAGTTCCATGTGGAATTCCCCACCAAAACGGAAAGTATTTGGGATCCTGGGTGTGCCAGAAATTCCCAGAGGTGCCGCACAGTCCCTGTCCTTGGAAGTTTTCCAGGTCGGGCTGGATAAATCCCTGAGCAATCCGGTCTTGGAGAAGGACCTGGACCCGACACCTCCTGAGGTTCCTTCCTGTCTGAATTATCCCTGGGAATTCCCAATCCCAGAACAACTCCCCCCTCCACATATCAACCATCCTGACCTGCTGTATCCCACAAATCCAAACACCTCCATCCCAAAAAACAGCGGTGCTTGGCTGCCATTTGCCATTCCCTGCCTTATTCCCTGTGATTTTCCCTTGACATCCAGGAAATTTGGGATAAATTGGATTCACGGTCATGGACAAAGTCTTGCTTTTCCCTCTGGGATTTTCCAGAGCTTTGCTGACCCATCCTTGAGAATTTTGGGATGTGCAAACGCTGCTTTCGCTCCTGATCCAAGAAAAACATCGGACCAAACATCTCCGGCTTCACCATCGGCCATATCCCATTCTTTCCTTTTTTCCCATCAAAATCTCCCCCCTGCTCCAGGGAAAATTCGCGCATTCCCAAAAATCCTTCACCACTCTCCCTTCCTTCCATAATCCCTAAGACAGCGAAGCATTTGATCTCTTCCTTTTGGAAAAGCCAAAGGATAAATCCTTGGCACGCAGGGTGGAAAAGCTCCCAATCCAGGTAATCCTATTGTTCCTCCTCTCCCTACCTGCCCCAATCCCAGTGTTTTCCCAGATCCCAGATGTTCCGGGATGAGGGAGGGAAGCTCAGCTCCGTGCTGGCAGCTCCAAACCCATCCCTATTAAATTCCCCCACAATCCAAAGTGCCTGGAAAACAAAGCCGTGGATTTACCTGGTTTGGATGTTCTTGGCACGGGATAACGGCCTGGGATTTTCCAACTGAATGGACTCGTTGTAACACCAGGAATTCTGTCTCTTTTTTTTTTGGAATGTTCACTGGTTTTCCCGCCTGCCAGATTTCCTGAGTAATGCCGGGGCCCAGAGCCAACTCCCAGCTTGATTGGAGTTCTCCAATCCTCCAGGAAAACGAGACAGAGGTCCCACGTTTCCCTTGGAAGAGGGAAAGCTTCAAAAGGCCCTTTTTGGAGGGATCCGATCCCAATCCTCCAGGAATGACCTCATTCCACTAATGAGGAGTTGGCTCCGGGCTGGATGGAATAAAGGGCTCCTTCTGCCTCTGGATTTTGGAGGTTTAGGGAGAATTGTCCAAACAAGTTCTCCTGGATTCCAGGTTTATCCGTCCTTTTCAAGGACAGTTCTAAAAGGGGAGTCATGGAATCATGGAAAATCCCAACTTGGGAGGGTTTATTCCAGGTTTATCCATCCTTTTCAAATGACAGCTCTCTGATCATGGAATCACAGAATATCCGGAGCTGGGAGGGATATTCCAGGTTTATTCGTCCTTTTCAAAGGACAGCTCTCTAAAGGGGAGATCATGGAATCCTGGAATGGTTCGGGTGGGAAGGGACCTTAAATCCCATCCCATTCCAGCCCATCCATGGGCAGGGACACCTCCCGCTATCCCAGCTGGATCCAAGCCCCAGCGTCCAGCCTGGCCTTGGACATTCCCAGGGATCCAGGGGCAGCCCCAGCTGCTCTGGCAATTCCAGCCCAGCCCCTCCCCACCCTCCCAGCCAGCAATTCCTTCCCAACATCCCAGCCCAAGCTCCCCTTTCCCACTGGGAAGCCATTCCCTGCCTCCTGGCCCTCCAGCCCTTGGCCCCAGTCCCTCTGCAGCTCTCCTGGAGCCCCTTTAGGCCCTGCAAGGGGCTCGCAGCTCTCCCTGGCTCCTTCCCTTCTCCAGGGCAACATTCCCAGCTCTCCCAGCCTGATCCAGAGCAGAGGGGCTCCAGGATCCTGGAATGCTTTGGCTTGGAGGGAACCTTAAATCCCATCCCGTTGCACCCCATCCATGTTCAGGGACACCTCCCACTATCCCGGGTGGATCCAATCCCAATCCCACCCGGCCTTGCAGAGTCCCCACATTCTGATTTGAAAGTTTTATTCCAATTTTCCTCTTTTTCAGGATAACAAATCCCACTAAAAAGGCCTTTCCTTGCCCACACCACTGCAATTCCCGCTCTCCCTTTTCCTTCGTGGATATCCACCAAATCTGAGCTCATGTTGGATTCATTTCCTCTCTGGATACCTCAGCTCCAAACACTCAGCACAAGAGCGGCGCTGACCTTCTCCTGTTGGATCCGGCTTGGATCCCAATACTCTTGGAATACAGCACTCCGAGGAAAATCCATGTGAAAACCAGGAGTCAAATCCTCTTGGATCTGAGGGCCTTCAAATCTTCCCAGTGCTTCCAACTCCCTCACTTCCAACTGGAGCCAGTTGGAGCAGCCGGAAGTTGTTGAGGCTCTCCCGGGTTTCCAGGAGCTGGGATGAATTCCAAGGGATGCAGACAAAACTCAGGATAAACCCTCAACCGTCCCAGATTCCTGGAAAGTTTTGTCTCCGTGAGAACCCCACAAAAGGGAGTCGGGACAGGGAATCATTGATGGATGTCAGAGCTGGAGTCTGGATACCGGAATTGGCAATTCCCGTTCTGTGTGGGAAGGTTTCCCAAGTAAAAGTGCTGGAAAGCTCGGGATGGATGGATTTGGATGGTCTGAAAAGCAGGAGAAGGGTTTTGTTTGGATCCAGCACTCCTGACTGGATCCTGGCTTTGGAGCAGCCCCCTCTGCCCAGCTTGGATCACACCTCTCTCCCAAAGAAAGAATCCATGGATTGAATCCTAGAAAAAAGAGGGAAGTGACTGCTGGATGATCCCATTGTCCCTTCAAGATCCGCCCTTGGAAAAAAGATAAGAAATAATCTCCAAAATCTGGTATTTTGGAGAAGTTTGGATTCAAATCCTGATATTTTGGCTGAATTCCAGTGGTGGAAAATCAAAAGCAGCTTTATGGAAGTAACATAAAAAATTCCTTTTCCCAGGACTTAAGGAGTGGGGTGATGAATTTAAGGATTTTTCATGCAAGGGGTAAATCTTGGGAATTTGGGAGGTTTAGGTTGGGAAAAATGGCAGATCCAGACGATTTACCCCAGGTGGGAAAATCAGACTGGGAATATTTTCCAGTGTCCAGCAATTCCCGAGCCGTAGGGAGCAGAAATTCCACAAAACCAATTCCTCCTCCTGGAATTATCCTTCCTCAAGGCTTAATCCCGGGGATCACAGGATCCAAGGGAAAAGCAAAACATTTCAAACCCTTGGCTCGCCACCAGCTTCAGCTGGAATTCCCGGAAAACCAGGACATGGATATTCATCCATGGAGCGCTCCTGAACACATTCAGGAATTCCCTGTATCCTTGGGCTGTCCATAAAAACAGTGGGAAGAGGCTAAAGGGTGGGAGTTGGAGAGGAAGCAGGAAAAAGACTGGAGGGCCAGGAGGCAGGGAATGGCTTCCCAGTGGGAAAGGGGAGCTTGGGCTGGGATGTTGGGAAGGAATTGCTGGCTGGGAGGGTGGGGAGGGGCTGGGCTGGAATTGCCAGAGCAGCTGGGGCTGCCCCTGGATCCCTGGGAATGTCCAAGGCCAGGCTGGACACTGGGGCTTGGATCCACCTGGGACAGCAGGAGGTGGGATAGGGATAGGGGGTGGGAATGGAGGGAATTCCCAGGTCCCTTCCCCCCCAAAGCATTCCGTGATTCCTGGGACACACCTTCAGGATGCAGAGGATTCTCCTCTGGGCACGGGATCATCCTCACCACCCACTTTTTCCCTGGATACAGCTGGAAGAGCCTTTTCCCAATTGCCCTGGCCCAGCTGAGACACCCAGGAATGACAATCCCGGAGGGAAAGGGAACATCCCCCACTCCCTCCCCAGTCCCAATAATTTTGGGTTTGAATTTGAGAGTGGGCGTGGGGGATCCTTATCCAAAAAAACAAACAAGGAATAGCCCAGTCATTCTTCGGGAATGCTGGAAAAGGGACAAGTATTAACCTGGGAGCTGCTGGAATCCTGGGATTTCTTCCCACTGCCTCATCCCAGTTTTCTTCCCATTCTCCCAATCCCAGCCCAGCTGTTCCCTGCAACCTCGAGGTGAACCAGAGCTCCTCCCCTAAAATCCATAGGAACGGGGAGCTCCCACTTTTCCAGATATTTTCTCCTCCTCCGGCGCGTGCAAATCCAGCTCCAACCCCACCGCTCCCAAATCCAGGCGAATCCATCCAATCCCAGCTCCTTTTGGGCAGTCTCCCAAAAATTCCGGAGCTTTTGCAAGCGCCTTCGTCAGGGAGAAAAAATTTCCTGGAAACCTCAGCGAGCCGGGGAAAAGCGGGATCGGGATGGGGGTTGGGAAGAGAGGGGAGGAGGGAGAGCGGTCAAGGCCGGGGCAGGAGTTCATGGAGTTGGAGCTTTTGTGGGAATGTTTTGTTTTTTCTGGATTAGGCTGCGGATTCCTGAAGGAAAACACGCTGGACTTAAGCTCGGCTCAAATCAGGAGGGGGAGAAGGGATTTGCGTCGGGATGGAAAGGAGGGAAAGGATTTGGGAGTGGGGAAAAGTCGGGATTGAGGCCGAGGGAGACAAATCCCGGTGGTTTTACTGCCCTGGAATCAAAAATGATGGATTGTAGCCCCAAAAATTCCCACAGAGAGGGAGGATCTCAGGGCAGGAGCAGCAGCCCCACTCCAGGAATTTCTGGATGCAGGAGGATCCTGTTATCCCAGCTCCCAGAAAATCCTTGGAATACAGGAGGGGCTCCTCTCCAGGGATCTCTGGATACTGCTGGGTTATCCCAGCTTCCAGAAAATCCTTGGGATACAGGACCAGCCCCACTCCAGGGATCTCTGGATCCTGCCAGGCTCTCCCAGCTCCCAGAAAATCCTTGGGATCCAGGAGCAGCTCCCACATCCAGCATTTTGGAAGCTTTTCCAAGCTACGAGCCTGAGGGAAGGCCAGCTGGAATTGTCCTGGAATTGTCCTGGAAATTCTGACACGTCTGGGGCTGAGGGAGGAGGGAAAATCCTCCTTCTCTAAATTCCTGAAAATCCATTTGTGATCCCAAAAAACCCCTGTGGGCTCATCCCCTCCCTGCCTCCCGGGAATGGCAGGAAAGTGTCAGAAAAAAGGGAATAAAGGAATGGAATTCCTGGGCAGGCCTGGAGAACTCATGGAAGCAGGAATATCAGCAGGGTTGGGAATACGTGAAGGAATCACCTGGAGTTCATCCCAGTGATCCCAAGGCCACTTCCATGGACCCAAAGGCCACATCCATGATCCCAAAGGTTTCTTCCATGATCCCAAAGGTTTCTCCATGGTCACTCGGGTTGAAAAGGTGGGACAAGATGAGGAGCCCTCCGGTCAAAGGATTCCATGGAAAATTCCCTGGAAAACAAAACCTGTGCCATTTCCATGCTGTATTCCCGATTCCATCTGCCCTCCCTTTGCCTCTCCTTCTTTTTTCCCATCCTTCCTCCTCCCTTCCCAAGGTTTTTCCTGGCCATTCTCCCTGTGGATCATGGGGGAGTTTGCTTTTCCTTATTTTTCCCTTTTTTTTTTTATAATGGATTTTAAAATCCAGAGGAATTCCTGTTTGGGAACAGGGAGGTAACGGACGAGGCCTGGAGCAACTGCTGGGATGGAGTTTGGATATTCTGTGGGATTTTCCCTCTGGGAATCACGGATGACTCCTTCCAAGACATCCAGGAACATGAACCTCCCCCCTCCAAATCCAGGGATCTGCGCTCATCCAGTGGCTGTTCCAGAGGGTGGGATCCAGGTTAAATCCACCAGGATGGAGGCTGGGAAGGGAGATATCCACAGGAGGAATCCTGCAACGATCCCTTGGGAATTCCGGCCTCTCACCTTGGTTTCCATCAATCCTGACGGATTTGAACAGCTCCTCCCAGCTAAGTGAGGTCAGCCTGGGTTTTCAGGGAAGGAATTCGAGGAACGGGAAGGGGAAAGCGGAATCTGTGCTGGAATGGGAAAAGTCTGGGTGGTCGAGCAGCATTGGCCAAAGGAGAACATCCAAGGTGTCCAAGGTGTCCCTGGGCTTCCAAAGTGCTTTTCCCAAAATTATTTGTCCCTCTGTCCCTCCTGAAAGCCCCCAGGATGGATTTGGGATGTTGGAATTATATTTGTTATATTCAGGGAATCCTGGAATGGTTTGGGAAGGAAGGGACCTTAAATCCCATCCATTCCAACCCCATTCCATGGGCAGGGACACCTCCCACCGTCCCAGGCGGATCCAAGCCCCAGTGTCCAGCCTGGCCTTGGGCATTCCCAGGGATCCAGGGGCAGCCCCAGCTGCTCTGGCAATTCCAGCCCAGCCCCTCGCCACCCTCCCAGCCAGCAATTCCTTCCCAACATCCCAGCCCAAGCTCCCCTTTCCCACTGGGAAGCCATTCCCTGCCTCCTGGCCCTCCAGCCCTTGGCCCCAGTCCCTCTGCAGCTCTCCTGGAGCCCCTTTAGGCCCTGCAAGGGGCTCGCAGCTCTCCCTGGCTCCTTCCCTTCTCCAGGGCAACATTCCCAGCTCTCCCAGCCTGATCCAGAGCAGAGGGAATCCAGAATCCCTTGGAAGATCTCCATGGCCTCCTCTGGATTTCTCCAGCAGATCCACATCCTTCTGCTGTCAGGATAACTCCAAACAATGGATCAGTGGCACTGAGCTCTCCCTGGCACCTGGAGCAGCATCCAGGTGGGAATTCCCAGCACATGGGGAATCCCCAGCCCTGTTTAACCCCTCCCAATCCCTCCCATCCCCCCCCTCAACCCAGCACGGGTGACCTGGAATCTCTTTGGGAATAAAACTCCCTCCTCTCCCTGCCTGGAATTCTTCCCACCAGGAATTCCCAATCCGTGTTTCCCTGGGGTTTGCTCTGTCCCTAGGTCCTGCCCTCTCCCTGGAAGTTGGGATCCTGCAGGGAAGGAAAGGAATTGTTCCACTTTTCACATACTCCCAATTCCTGCCCTCGCACGCTCCGAGGCAGCCGCAGCTCCAGGATCCTGGAGTGTTTATTTAGGAGCGAGAAGCCTGAAATCCGACGCTGTCTCCACAAAAATCCTCCAATCCCTTGAACAACGGTCCCTGTTTATCAGCACGGATCCCTTTGTTTTCCTGCTTTTCCTCCAGGGATGCAACAGCCGCTCCTGAGGAATTCGCTCTCCGAGCCAGAGGTTGGATTTTGGGAGCGTTGAAAATCCACGGAGGTTGTTGGGGTTATTTCCAGGTTTACAGGGAGCACATTCCGGCCCCATGGGAAACATTCCATCCATCCTGGCCTCTCCACGGGGTGACTCATCCCTGCTGGAGTTCGTGTCCGAAGCGGGGCAGAAATGGAACTCGGGATCGAGGATGGGAGGCAAGAACGTGGATTTTTAGTCCTGCATTCCCAGATTTCCTGCAGACCCCTCAGCTCTTCTCCTGATCCTATTGGGAGAAGCTCCACCTTCCATGGGAAATGAGGAGCCCCTTGGGAATTCTGTTGGCATCTTCATCCTGGTGTGCCCAAAAAAGAGTGGATGCACTTCCAAGGCCTAAAGGGGCTCCAGGAGAGCTGCAGAGGGACTGGGGCCAAGGGCTGGAGGGCCAGGAGGCAGGGAATGGCTTCCCAGTGGGAAAGGGGAGCTTGGGCTGGGATGTTGGGAAGGAATTGCTGGCTGGGAGGGTGGGGAGGGGCTGGGCTGGATTGCCAGAGCAGCTGGGGCTGCCCCTGGATCCCTGGGAATGCCCAAGGCCAGGCTGGACACTGGGGCTTGGATCCAGCTGGGATGGTGGGAGCTGTCCCTGCCCATGGAATGGGAGTGGTCCTTAAGATCCCTCCCATCCCAACCCATTCCATGCTCTATCATGGACACCATTCCTCATCCCTGGAGGGGAAAAATTCCTCCAGGAAAAATTCCTTCACTCAAAGAGTGGTCAAGCACCGGAACAAACCTGGAATCACCATCCCTGGAAGTGTCCAGGTGGATATTTCAGGATACGGATTTGCAGATGTAGTGGTGTTTGCTCAAAGGTTGGATTTAATGGATTTGGAGACCTTTTCCAACTTTATCCTAAAATTCCTAAGCTTTGGCACTCCAGCTCTTCCAGAGCAGCATTTTAAGGGACAACACTCTGGAAAAATGGGAGCAATCGGCAATTCCAAATAAACAACAAAATAATTCCTTCCTATGAGTAAAATCCCAGTAAAATTCCCAAGTTTGTAAGACATTTTAAGGATTGAGGCTGTGGATTCCACAGGGAAAATCCAGCAAGTCCAGCAGAAAGGGGGGGAAAGAGCCACAAATTCAGGGATGGAATTCCAAGTCCTAGAAATAGATTATCCAAACCACTGGGAGGCCTAAGACACAGGGATGATCCTCTGGGAAGGACACGATTCCAGGTGGCCTCTCAGAGACTTTTCCAGGGATATTTTCTCAATTCCTACAGCAGGAAGGAAGCTGAGGAGCTGAGCAGCAGGAATTCCAAGGATCTGGGATATGCGAATGGAGGCACGATGTCACAGGATGGAGTTTCTGTGTTTTTTGTGGATCCAAAGGAATTCTGACATCACAAATGGAATAAAAACTGGGCTAAAAGGGCAGCAAAGTCAAACGAATCCCAAAATTCCCATTTCCTTTCTTTTCCCTGGATTAAACCACCCCTGGGTCATCACGAGCTGTGCTTTATTACCCAAATCCATTTTATAGGATTTCTCTTCCCAGTTTTTTTTGAAAGGACACAGAGCCCTAAATCCACAAGATGTCAACTAATCCCTGTCCCAGCCCCGGAGCGGAAAAATTCCCTCGGTGTCCCAGGGATCGTGACCTTGTTTATAAATCCCGGGATAGAACAGCAGCTGCTGACTCATTCCCAACATGACTCATCCCAAACCCCGGATCCTTCCCCTCTGGCTCTTCCCGGCCTCCCTCCAGGGTTTTTTTTTGGCTGCTTAACCTCACTCCAGCCCCTGGCATTTTGGGACCGTGCCCTTGGAATTGCGGCGCGGTTTTCCAGCCTGGTTCTCCTGCTGGTGGAGTTTGTTTTGGAGAAGATTCCCGGCCAGTGCCACCTGCAAATCCCGCATTGGAATTCCTGGTTTTTTATGGAGGTCATGAGTGGAGATGGGGGAATATAAGAGGGATGTGGAGGTGTTGGAGCGAATCCAGAGGAGGCCTCGGAGCTGCTCCGAGGGTTGGAGCTCCCCTGCTCTGGAGGCTGGCTGGGAGAGCTGGGAATGTTCCCCTGGAGAAGGGAATTCCCAGAAGTGTCCAAGGCCATCTTGGAATGGGATTCTCCACCAAGAGGTGCCTGAGGGCTCAGGGAATCCGTGGAAGGAGGGCACGGAGTGACCTCAGCAGGGAAAAGTCATTCCAGGATGAAAGAATTCCACGACAAAATCCGTCAGGGTGGCAACAAACCTGGTCCACGGATTTGTCCAACAAAATCTTCCTACAGCCTCTGAATCAGCCACGGGGAGCTGGATTTCTGTGGGAATAACAGAGGGAATTTTGTAAGACAGGGAACAACAGAATGGCCTAAATTGTTGAGATTAGGAGGAGTTCGATTTAAAATGAAAAAGGAGGAGAAAAGGGGGGAAAAAAGGAGGAAAAAAAGAGGGGGGAAAAAAAAAAGGAGAAAAACAAAAAGGAGGGAAAAAAAGGAAAAAAGAGGGGAGGAAGGAGCCGGGAAATAGGGAGGGGTGGAAAAGGAGGGGGAAAATCCGGGAAGAGTCGGGAGAACATCCCAGAACGGCTGCACCTCCCAGTGCTGAGTTTAAGCTTTTGGGATGAGGTTTCCTCATCCCAAAAAGTTGGGCCCAAATTCCAGCTGAAACCACTGGGAAAAAAAATTGCCGGATCCAACAATTGGAGCAAGAAAAAATGGGAAAGGCCTTATCCAGGTGCAGCTCCCAGCCTGGAAGTGGTTTGGATTTAAATCTTCCTAATTTGGGGTTTTTGATGAGCCCTGGGGCTCTCTTCCCGCTCTGATCCTATGGAAAATCCCGACTATCCCAGAATTCTGTCCCTGTTTCAGAGGTTGCGGCATTTCCTTCCAGCATCTCTTCCCAAATTTTATTCCTCATTTCCCAAATCCTACAAATGGATTCCCACCCAAACTGGCAGAACGGGAACTCTGACACAACCAGGAGCAGCCGGAAAAGCTCGGAATTCCCAAACAGGGAAAAAAAGGATACATCCCTGGCTGGGGCAGGCTGCCCTTCCCAGAATTTCCATGAAAAATACCGGAAAAGATCCCAGCTTCCAGCATCCGGGTCTGATTCCACATTCCTTATGGATTTTCCAGGAGAGGTAGGACAGGTAGGAATGTCCGAACTTGGGGATTCCTGGAATTTTTGCCTTTAATTCCCAGTTTTCAGCTGTCAAAAATGAAGCATCCACCCCCATGGAATGCAGGGCGTATTCCATAGTTTGGAATTCCCTGGATTCTTCAGCCAGAAAAAGGCTGAGGGGGGCGTGAATTTCTTATTTTATCCATGGAAAATTATTCTGGGAATCTTTTCCCTTCGGAATGCTGGAATTGGACTTGGAACTGTCTCCATATCCTCAGGTACTCTGGAATGCTCCAACTGGGATGTTTCCTTAGGAATAATATCCTAAAAATCCCTCAAGTCCCATGGGAATGTCCCTGTGCTCCTTCCCTTGGATCTAAGACGCAACCAGGAATTCGGGAATTGCCTGGAATTCGGAACCAGACTCAGGTGAGTTACCTCCATCTCAATTCCAGGGATTCCAGCTCCTTTTCCCACCCCTTTTCCCTAAAAACTGGAGTTTCTCAATTCCCGATGTCTTGGAGAAGCAAACCTGCGGCTCAGGTTGACATCCAAGCATGGAAAAAGGCTGGAATGTCAGGGATTTACCAGTTTTGGACACTTTCCTTGGCATTTTGGGGGTGATCCCATCTTTCACCGCTCCCTGAGTTCCGTCTCAGCTTTCCCCGGGATGGCTCCTCAGGGGATGTCGGGAATAGCTGGAATGTGGGAATTTCTAGCCCAGAGCGGAATTGTTTCTACCTCGGTGGGACTTCCTGGCTCCCGTTAAATCCCTCCTCTTCTCCAAAGGAATTTTTAGGAAGAAGCACCACAGGATCCATCGGAGCTGTGGAATGAACGATGGAATTCCACCTTGGAATTGCCATGAGGCACCAAAATGGGGAATTTTCTCTCTCCAAGGGAAAACCAAAAGCACTTGGAGAGGGAAAAAAGGTGGATGAGCTCTCCCTCCTCAGCTCCAGCACGTCAGGCTTGGATTTAAGGAGCAGCCAGAGGGAATTTGGCCTGGAATTCCAACTCAATGGAGCAATTTTATGGATTTAGGCACCTCGGATGAACAACCCAGGAAGGGATGCCCTCAATTTGGCCATTCCCAAAAAACCACATCCCGGAATTCTCTGCTCCATGGGAGACATCATTCCAAGATATCCCCAGGAGCTCCCTGGCTCCATCCAGCGGCAAAAGCTCCCAGCTCCACCTTTTTCCCTTCTCCACCCCGCTGACCTTTAAGAACAATTCCAAAGCCGAGCATTTTTCCAAGCCCTCTCATCCCAAAAAATCTGAGCCTCCAACACCAGCGCCGCCGGCATCTGCCAGGATCGACTTCCAAGTCTTTTTATGGCTTCATAAAGTGGGGATCAGGGGGATTTTTCCACAGCAGTTGAGAAGAAGGAGACTTTCTCCACTTCTTTTCTTTCGGAATTTCGGTTCTTTCATTTGGGGAAGGAGGATAAAAATAACCCCTGGATTTAGGGGGCTTTTTTCCCCTAAAAAACAGAGCGGGATTTGTTGGTGAATCCCATAAAATTTTTGTTCCTCTCCTTCCCTCTCCCGAGCACTTTCCAGCTCTAATTTTATCCAGATGCTTTTCCTACTAAAACCTTTCCCTTTGGAGTTTCCCTATCTCCCACCCCCACAGCTGCCAGGACCTTTTTTCCTTGATATCTCTCCCATTTTTCCGGCTATTCCTGAAGGTCTTGGGACTCTTCCTGATGTCTCTCCCTCCTCACTTTCCCAGCTTGGAATGTTATCTGGATTATCGTTGTCTCTTCGGTTAATAATTATTAATATATTAACATGAATATATTAGTATTAATAATTAAATAATAATACTTATAATTAATTAATAATTAAGTGATCCAGCCCAAATTAATGGCAAAGCCAAGCCAAGAAAAGTGGGAATTAGTTGTGTCCACTGCCTGTTCCCAAATCCAGCTGGAGGAAAAGGGATTTATTCGGAATTAAAGCGGGAAAAAGGCAGCAACAAATTCAGGGAATGAAATTATGGAAGCACCGGATGTTTTTTCCCAAGGGCCACATCTCCAGCTCCAGATGGATCCTGCGCATCTCCATGGATCGCTGGGCTCCAGTGGCCACGTATGGAATTCTTTGCCATGCTGGGAACACAAAGAATCCTGGAATTAGGAGCAGCTTCGCTCCAGTCAAATTCCAGCCCCTGCCAAGCAGGATCAAGAGCAGGTCCAAGGCCGGGAAGAGACCGGGATTTGGGAACGGCACATTCCGTATCTCTTTCCTTGTGTCCAGCACCTTGTGGATCATCACCTGCACAATAAAGATGCCAGATGTTCCTTAATTTTCCATGCCAGAGCCTAATCCAAGGATTGGACATCCTGCCATGGACAGCTGTGTTTCCTGGGAAATGGGAAAGGAAAAGAGCATTCGAGTATTCCCAGCCCTAATTCCAAGATGCTCCTCCCGATGCCTTGACAGGAGTTCAGGATAAGGCTCAGTTCCCTGAAACTGGATATTGAATTCCATTTGGGATGTCATGGAATACCCAAAGCTGCGGTTGGATAGGAGAAAAAAGCCGAGGAAAACCCTTTCCCTTCTGGAAAGGCCACGGAAGGTCAGCGGGAATCAGAATCAGGGAATGGTTTGGGTTGGAAGGGTCCTTAAAGCCCATCTGGATCCAACTCCAGCGACACTTTCCCATATCCCAGGGTGCTCTAAGCCCTGTCCAATCTTGCCTTGAACACTTCCCGGCATACAGGGGCAGCCACGGCTTTTCTGGGAATGGGGAAATGGCTGTAGACGACATTCCCTTCCCTGGGAAATCCATCCCAGGACAGAGTGGCCTTTCCAGGAAAATCCACATTCTCCATGAGGGAAGAACATTCCTTGTTCCTCAGTTCTACACTGGAATGGGATCTGAGACTGCTCCAAGATTTTGGGATTTCAGGTGAAGCTCAGTGGGAACAAACCCAGCTAAGGTCATGGGAACCCTCTGGAATGGAACAATCCCTTTTCCATGCACACACCTGGTCATGGAGCAGAAAACTGGGATTGGGGAAGGACATGAATGGGGCTTGGAGAAACCTGGGAAAATGGGAGGTGTCCCTGAACATGGATGGAGTGGGAATGGGATGGGATTCCAGGTCCTTTCCATCCAAACCATTCCAGGATTCTGGAGCCCCTCTGCTCTGGATCAGGCTGGGAGAGCTGGGAATGTTGCCCTGGAGAAGGGAAGGAGCCAGGGAGAGCTGCGAGCCCCTTGCAGGGCCTAAAGGGGCTCCAGGAGAGCTGCAGAGGGACTGGGGCCAAGGGCTGGAGGGCCAGGAGGCAGGGAATGGCTTCCCAGTGGGAAAGGGGAGCTTGGGCTGGGATGTTGGGAAGGAATTGCTGGCTGGGAGGGTGGGGAGGGGCTGGGCTGGAATTGCCAGAGCAGCTGGGGCTGCCCCTGGATCCCTGGGAATGCCCAAGGCCAGGCTGGACACTGGGGCTTGGATCCAGCTGGGACAGTGGGAGGTGTCCCTGCCCATGGAATGGGGTGGGAATGGGATGAGCTTTAAGGTCCATCCCAACCCATTCCATGATTCTGTGAGTGCAGGAGCCGGGATTGGGAAGAAGCTGAACATTGGGAACACAGGAAAATCCATCGGAGAAGCTCCCTGGGAAGGGTTGGAACATTCAACTCCAGGCAGGACAGCAATTCCCAACTCCCACCGCAGCCCAGCAAGGAACGGCCATTCCCAGTCCAGGAGAGGGCCTGGAGCTTAATTCAGCACCAGGTCCAACCTCTCCGGAATGGACGCATTCCTTAAACGATCCGGGCCATTCCCGTGGAATATTTCAGTTTCCCCACACGGCTTCTGGAAGCCGTGGCTGCTGACTCATCCCGAAAAGATTCCCACTTCCATCATTTTTCACGGCACTCGTATCCCTTCAACTCAAACGTGAGCCGTCCCTGCGGCATTAAATCCGCCCGGGATTGGGAATGTCAACAACAACACGGAGCGCCTGGGATTCATTTTGCCCTTGGAATCATGCGGGATCCGTGGCGGGATTTCAGTTGGAAAAGCTCCGGCTTCCTTTCCCTCCCTGCCTGACTCACTGCTCCCGTCCCTCCTGACCTTTTCCTTGTGCAACCGTCCGAGTGCCACCAAAAACCAGCCGGGATTCCAACTTTTCCAAGGGGGATCCGGGAGGAGCTCCTGGAAATGCACGAACCATCCTGGGGAAAGAGGAGGATGAGCAATGATCCTAAAAAAAGATGATGGATTCCGATTTAATTCTGCTCCCGAAGAATGAAAGGAAAAGAAAATTAGACCTCGCTCCGCAGGCACGGTGGAAAATCTGGGAAGGATTTTTTTTCTTCCCTGATTTATTCCTTATGTTTCTGTTCCCTGGTTCCTTTTTCATGGATTTAGGAAAAAAAAAGAACAGGGAAGAGAGAGGGAATAAAAAGGTCATTTTGGGGACACGAACTGTCAGGGACAGGGAAGTAAAATCTCCCATTTCCAGCAGCAGATTCCTGATCCTATAAATGATCCCCATTTCTGCTTCTTCCCTCTGTCCCCTTCCAAATCCATGGTGGAAAAACAGCACCTGCACCATTCCTGGGGTTTTTTTGGGATGAAATGGGGTGGTTTTATTTAATGCCGTGTCTTTGTCCAAAGCCGCTTCCCAAATGGGGTTAAAATTTCAAGTGGAGAGCGGGATGAGTGGGAATGAGGGGGGAAGGGATGGTGGGAAGCACTGCTCTTCCCGAAGGAGATAAGGCATGGACAGGAACCCCATGCCAGGTGTTGGGAATATCAGGAATGAAGAATTCCTGCAGGGAGGAAGGGAGAACCAGAGCACCCTTAGGAAAAAAAAACCACCGGGAGAGGGCTGAGGATGGATGGACAAAGGAATGAGTTGGAAATTCCAGAGGGAGGGAAAAAGGGCCTGGACACCTCTGCTTATCCCTGGAATTTCTCTGAATGAGGAGCTATGGAATGACCTTTCCTAGGCAGTTTTAGGGACGCTCCAAGAATTCCAGCATTGGGAACCTGTGGAGCAACTCAAGGATTCGAAGGGAATGAACCAACAACCTGGGCCAATATTTTTCCTTTAAAATCCATTCAAATCCCGAGTTTTTCCTGCTCCGGAAGCCAGGTTGGGAGGGAACAGTTATTTCCTCCCGTTCTTCCCAACGCTCCCTGCAATCCAGCCATGGGAATGTGCTTTTCCTTAATATAATGGGAATATCCACACAGATTCAGGGATCCTTTTTTCCCTGGATCCCGGACTCAGCTCAGTCCTGCTCTGGATCCTCACATCCCATTCCATGAATTATTCCAGGGAAAAGCAAATCAAGCTATATCCACTGTGGAATACGCTTGGAATCCTAAAAATAAGGAGATTGTGCCCTCATATGGTGAAAGGAGTGACGGAATTTTTTCGGGAAGAGGTGAAGGATTCCAGGTCAGGAATTGTTTACGCTCATCCCTCGATTGCCCTCAGCGGAGGCTGTTAAATATTCCCGGAGTTTATTTTCCTTCCTTCATCCTGGGATTTACCCCTACTTGGGATGGTTTGAAAAGCTTCAAGGAGGCCATGGAGGGATAAATAAATAACGGAGCTGCGATGGAGTGGAAAGGACGGAGGGGGGTTGGAATTAACTCCAAGCGGGATGGGACGGGGTTTACTCCCACCAAAGGAGGCCTGGCCAGGGCTAAAATCCCTGGAAGTGTCCAAGGCCAGGCTGGACACTGGGGCTTGGAGCAACTGGGATAGGGAAAGGTGTCCCTAAACATGGAATGGGGTGGGAATGGGATGGGATTTAAAGTCCTTTCCAAGCCAAAGCATTCCAGGATTCTGGAGCCCCTCTGCTCTGGATCAGGCTGGGAGAGCTGGGAATGTTGCCCTGGAGAAGGGAAGGAGCCAGGGAGAGCTGCGAGCCCCTTGCAGGGCCTAAAGGGGCTCCAGGAGAGCTGCAGAGGGACTGGGGCCAAGGGCTGGAGGGCCAGGAGGCAGGGAATGGCTTCCCAGTGGGAAAGGGGAGCTTGGGCTGGGATGTTGGGAAGGAATTGCTGGCTGGGAGGGTGGGGAGGGGCTGGGCTGGAATTGCCAGAGCAGCTGGGGCTGCCCCTGGATCCCTGGGAATGTCCAAGGCCAGGCTGGACACTGGGGCTTGGATCCAGCTGGGATGGTGGGAAGTGTCCCTGCCCATGGATGGGCTGGAATGGGATGGGATTTAAGGTCCCTTCCCACTCGAACCATTCCATAAATCCAGGATTCAATGAACTCAAAGAATCTTTTTTATATATCTCCAGATGTTATGATTCCATGGAATTTGATTTAGGGGGAACCACAGCTGGGATTAAGGTTCAGACCGGAGATGTTTAGTCCAGAGCTTGGAAAGCTGAGGAAAAACAGGATAATGGGATTCAAAGACATGGAATTCATCTCCAAAGGGAGAAGCCACCTCTTTTCCCTGTTGGCTCCGAGTGGATGAAGAATTCCTTCTTTTAATCCCAGAAAAGCAGGATAAGGTTTGATAGGAAAACAGAAACCTGGAGGATTTAGGGATAAGGATGCACCTAAAAGGATTTTCCCAGGATTTTTATCGATATGCCAGGCAGAAATCTGTCAGGAATTCCTGACCTGTCCCTGAACTTGCATCCAAGCAGGGAAAGGGATGAGGAAATCCCTTACAGCCCCACATTCCTTGGATATAATATTCCCACAGAATTCCTGCCCTTCCACTATCCCAGAAAGGTCCTGGGGACAGCCCCCTCTTTCCCAGGAATTCTCCGCCATCCCCTTGAACTTTGGGAAGGAATCCAACATCCCAACTGACACATCCCTGGTGGAATTCACATTTTCCCACCTGGATCATTCCTGAAGGTCTCTCCCTCTCCGTCTCCCTCCGGCATCCGGGAAGATTCCGAAGGGGGTCAGGGCAGTGGTGCAATTCCATCCACAAAATCCTTCTTTTCCAGCTTTAATGGCAGCCTGACCTTGCCAGGGAAGCTCTTTGGAATGTCGGGAGTGTTGAATTTATTAAGGACATTTGTCCCGGCCGGATCCGGGTGTTTCCATTTAAATTCATCCCTGTTTTCTTGATCCAAAGGAATTCCATCCCTCCTCTTGACTCATAAGGAAAACTTCTTCGTATCCATCATGGGACCCGGAAATATGGAGAGTGACAAATTCCTATGGACTGAAAGGACCTTGGAAAACGGTTCTGGCTTGGGAAAATCAGCTTTTTTCCAGCAAATTCCATGAAAATTTGTTCCTGCTGCTGCTGCAGTTTGGGAATTTTCTGTGAGTAAGAAATCCAGGATTCCCGGCTTGTGATCCAGGTACTCCCAAGGGTCCATCAGCAACTTCTGTGGGATAGAAAATATTCCTAAGTGGAATTTATGGGATTTATGGACAGGGTCCTCTGTCCCAGCTCCCTGCTCCAGCAGGGTCATCCCAGAACCATCCCAGGATTGTGTCCGGATGGCTCTGGAATATCCCCAGGGAGGAGACTCCACCCCCTCTTCGGGATCTGTTCCAAGGAGTTCTTCCTCCTGTCCAGGCAGAACTTCCTGGGATCAGTTCCTGCCTGTTCCTCGTGTCCCACAGAGCAGATCCTGGTCCGTGCTCCGACTCTTTCCCTTTGGATCCTGACACACAAGGATGAGGTTCCCTCTCAGCACCTCTTCCCTGGAAGAGCTGGTTTGGGATCAAAAAGCCACCAAAGCTCCTCAAAAATTTTTTCCCTCATATTCCCCCATCCTAGAAAATCACAGAGCCACGGAATCATGGAACGGTTGGGTTGGGAAGAGATCCTTAAATCCCATCCCATCCATGGGCAGGGACACCTCCCACCATCCCAGGTGGATCCAAGCCCCAGTGTCCAGCCTGGCCTTGGACATTCCCAGGGATCCAGGGGCAGCCCCAGCTGCTCTGGCAATTCCAGCCCAGCCCCTCCCCACCCTCCCAGCCAGCAATTCCTTCCCAACATCCCAGCCCAAGCTCCCCTTTCCCACTGGGAAGCCATTCCCTGCCTCCTGGCCCTCCAGCCCTTGGCCCCAGTCCCTCTGCAGCTCTCCTGGAGCCCCTTTAGGCCCTGGAACTTCCCAGTTTGGTCACTCCAAAACTTTTCTTCACCAGGCTGAACAATCCCAATCCATACTGGGAATTTTTTTTGTTGTCAATTCCCAAAATCCCTCCCAATTCCATAGGATTTTATTCCAGACTCGGAATCCTGGTCCCTGTGGCATTGATAGCTACTGTCCCCCCCAAAAAAAAGGTTTAAAAACAATCCCAAAAATTCTCTTACTGGAAACCCAACAACTCCTTTTGTACTGGTTTATACTGGTTTATACTGGAGGTTCTTCCTCTGGTGGTGACCCCAAGAATCCTTGGATAAATATCCCATTATCCAGGTAGTTGGATGCTCCTTGCAGAGAGAGCCGGAACTCAAGACTGAAAATTTGGGAATGAGGAGAATGACGGGAAAAAAATCCCAATTTCCCTTCAAGCTGTGACAAGGACATTCCCAGCACTTCCCAACAGGGAAATTCCATGGGGATACAAGGGATCCGTTGGGGTTTAAGGAGCTGGTCCATAAAAAGGCAGAGCCAAAATTCCAGAATTCAGGAGCTCCTAAATCCCTTTCCAAAGGCTTTGGAAATTGATCGATGAGGAGGAGGCAGGGTGGAGCCTAAAGTGAGGGAAGAAGGTTCTCCGAGTCTCCCCAGAATTCCTGCTTTTATTTGGAGGTGCTCGGAGAGGCCCAGTGGGATGGATGTTGTCCCAAAAACTGCCTGGAATTGCTGCAGCATCCAGGGAAAGGGTGGAATGACAGAAATCCGTGGGATTCTGCGCTCTCCTCATCAAACCCACATGAAAAGCAGGATCTGGGTTGGTTTTTTTTTCTCCAAGAGGGAAACTCCAGAAGGGAAATGGAATCCCTGGAGCTGACATCACTCCCCATCCGGATGAATTTATCAGCTCCCGCTCCAGCCTGATGCAAACTCCATGGAATCAGCACTTCCCAACCCTCCAGGAGGAACCGGTCGGATCCCATTGTCCCGAGCAGATCCGTGATGGGATTTAACAGCGTTTAGGGAAGCACATCCATCTCCCAACACTGTGGAATTCTCCTCCAGGATTCAGCTGCCACAAAATCTGGGAAGCCTCAAGCTCGTTTTCTTTTAAACTTGTTTTTTTTGTAATTCCCAACATTTTTCATTTGCCAGGGCACAACTTCATCCCACATTTTTCCAACACCTCTTCCTTGGAGTTTTCCTCAGGTGACTGGCAAGGGCGGATATTCCCTTTCCTGGGAAGAATGGGAATGTTCTTGGAGACAGGGAAAGAGGGATTTGCCTCGTGTCCATCAGGAATTTCCGTATCTTCCACCTCAATCAGTGCTAATAAATAAACAATAATCACGGAATAAATGGAATAAACGGGAACATCTCCTTCCAACGGCAAAGGAGAATATTCCCGCCGGTTTGCTCCCAGTTGGGAATGCCGGTGACAGATCGAAGGTGACAGGTCACCCCCTAATGACCTCCTCTCCCATGGTTTTCCCAAATCCATCCGTCCCGCAGGAACAACTTCTGGGCCAGTGCTCCTTGAACTTCAGGAATTCCCAGTGCTCGATTCCTCACCGGGACACGGAGTTAAATTGGGACCCATGCTGGGATCCTGCCTAATCCCATCTCCCAGAGGGAAGAACTCATCCTGAACCACATTCCCACTGTGCCGTGGTGTTGGGCGAGATGAAATTCCCCTTTTCCACCTCCACACCTGCCTCCAGGACTGGGATTCGGAGCGTTCCCAGAATGATCCCAAATCCTGGCAGAGTTGCACATTGTGAAGCCACCCCTGAGTAACCCTTAGGGACCCCTGGGGGGACGCTCGCTCCGTGGGGACATTCCCGGCCATCCGTTAGGAAGGAGGGAATGATGGATTATTGAGCACGGAATTCCGGGAGCCAGAGGTCAGGGGCGGTTCAGGATCCCGGGATATCCTATTCCCGGTTTTCTCGCTTCCCCGCTCACCTCTGATGTATTGAAGCAAATGACGCTGGATGAACTTTGACCCCTTGTTATCCAACTGGGAAAATGCCGAGGGAAAAAGGGTGGGAGAGGAAACTCTGAGAGAAAAAGGGGAAAAGGGGAAAAAAGAAAAAAAGGGGGGAAAAAGGTGGGGAAAGGGAAAAAAAGGAAAAAAGGGGGAAAAAGAAAAAAAGGGGGGAAAAAGGTGGGGAAAGGGAAAAAAAGGAAAAAAGGGGGAAAAAGAAAAAAAAGGGGGGAAAAGAGGGGGAAAGGGGAAAAGGGGGGAAAAGGGGGAAAAAGGGGAAAAGGGGGAAAAAGGGGAAAAAAGGGGAAGGGGGAAAGAAAAAAAAGGGAAAAAAGGGATGGGGAAAGGGAAAAAGGGGAAAAAGGGGAAGGGGGGAAGAAAAAAAAAGGGAAAAAAAGGATGGGGAAAGGGAAAAAAGGGGAAAAAAGGGGGGAAAAGGGAAAAAAGAGAAAAGGGAAAAAAAGGGGAAAAAGGGGGAAAAGGAGGGGGAAGAAAAAAGGGATAAAAGGGATGGGGAAAGGGAAAAAAGGGGAAAAAAGGGGGAAGGGAAAAAAAGGGGGAAAAAGGGGGGAAGGGAAAAAAGGGGAAAAAAGAGGGGAAAAGGGAAAAAAGGGGAAAAAGGGGGGAAAATGGGAAAAAGGGGAAAAAAGGGGGAAAAGGGGGGAAAGAAGAAAAAGGCGTGGGGAAAGGGAAAAAAGGGGAGAAAGGGAAAAGGGGGAAAAGGGAGAAAAAAGGAAAAGGGGAGAAAAGGGGGGAAAAGGAGAAAAGGGGGAAAGGGAAAAGGGGAAAAGGGGGGAAAAAGGGAAAAATAAGAATAATAAGGGAAAAAAGGGAAAAAAACAGGAAAAAAGGGGGGAAAAGGGAAAGAAGGAGAAAAAGGGGAAAAAGGTAAAAAAAAGGAAAAAAGGGAAAAAGGGAAAAATGGGGGAAAAAAGGAAAAAGAGTGGAAATAAGGGAAACAAATGGGGGAAAAAAGGGAAAAAGGGGGGAAAGGGGTAAGAAAAGGGGGAAGAAAAGTGAGGAATAAAGGGCTGGAAGAAATGGGAATGGGGATTCCACCCCCTGTGCCAGGCCTGGAGAGGCTTTTCCACGAGGGAATTTCTCCCAGTATCCAACCTAATCCTCTGGAGCAACCTGAGGCTCCTGAACTTCCAGACTCCATGGAAGGACGAAATCCCAAAGCTCCAAGCTTTTTTCCATTGACAGTGACAACGATCCCGGAATTTTGGGAAAGCTGATGACGGAAAATAGGGAAAACAGGAGCAGTTTCGGGGAAGGGGCTGGATGCAGCACATGGAATTATGGAGGCCAGAAAGATGGAATGGGATCCTGGGATCCTGTCTTCTATGGGAGCATAAAATCATGGAATTATGGAATGGTTGGGTTGGAAAGGGATCTTAAATCCCATCTAATTCCAACCCCATCCATGGGCAGGGATGGCTCCCACTATCCCAGCTGGATCCAAGCCCCAGTGTCCAGCCTGGCCTTGGACATTCCCAGGGATCCAGGGGCAGCCCCAGCTGCTCTGGCAATTCCAGCCCAGCCCCTCCCCACCCTCCCAGCCGGGAATTCCTTCCCAAGATCTGATTGAAGGGAAGGATTAGTGCTGATGCTCCTTCTCCACGTAAAAACTTGGATTTGGGATAGGGATCCCAGACGCCTTTTTTCCAGGACCGTGCACTGCACAAGTCACTCCCAAATCCCAGGATCCCTGAATGGTTTGGGTAGGAAAGGATCTTCGGGATCAGCTCATCCCTGGAAATCAAACCTCTCCCAGAGTTTTCCTGCCCTCCCCTCTGCCTGGACGTTTTCCAGGATTTCCCATTAACTCCCACATTCCCATGGGATTTCTCTCCGTGGTGCTTCCCATCCCTTTATTCCCGTGCCAACACCGCCCTTTGGCTCCAATTCCCGCCTCCCCTTTGGAGAATTATTCCCAGATGGATTTCTACTCCCCGCTGATGTCACCTCTGAATTCCAGACCCTCCCATCCCTCCAGCTCTGCTCCATGATTCCCTCAGCTCCAGCATTCCCAGTTTGGATTGGGATCCATCCCCTCATTCCCACTTTTCCACCATGAGCAGGGACAATTCCCACTATCCCAGGTTGCTCCATCCTAGCTTAAACAATTCCAGGGATGAGGCAGCCACAGAATTTCTGGGAAAGCTCTGCCAGACCCTTCCCACCCTCTTAATTAAAGGTGATTTGCATATTATAATTAACCAGGAGCTAATTAAGAGGTGATCCAATTAATTTTGGATCAATTAATTATCCACTCCCTGGAAAAATCAACGGGAAGATTCGGCACCTCCGGAGTGTGGGATAAAAAGGGGATTTTCCATGGATTTTAGGATTTATTGAAGGATTTTAGGATCTATTGAAGGAATTCTGTATTCCTTAATTTTAATTAATTATAATTCAAATTACAAATTGCAGGAATCACACCCCAAACAGCCAAACCCATGGAAAACCAGCTGGAATTAGGGAATTTGTCAGGATATTCCCAAATTTTGAGTAAATTCCGGCTTAAACCACAACAGTGTCAAAGCCCCAAATTGGAACTAAACCCCGCTGAGTAAAACTCCACTGAAACCCAGCAGGAAAATCCAGGTTTTAGAGGGATTTCTTTGGATTTGGGATGGGAAAAAACATCCTGGAAGTTCATCAAAGGCTCCATTTATTTCCGGATTTTATAAGATCCAAACAAAACTAATTAAAAAGAGGTATAAAATTAAGGATTTTCCCAGTCTGGAGCCCAGGAATGGCTTAAATTTGGGTTCAACTCAGCACCAACCAATCCTGGCCTAAATTTAGGATTTCTGATGGATGCTGGAATAAAAAAATACGGAACGCATAAATTTAGGAATACAAAATTCTCCCTTACCTTGGAACATTATTATCAATTTATGAACTTTGCTTCCCCCCCAAAAAAACCACAGGAAAATCCAACAACAAGGCTGGCAACGCCCTAAAATTCCAGGAAAAGCCGGGATTGGGCTGTTCTGCTGGCAGGGATTAGAGGGAAAGGGAATTCTCTTGGAATTGACTTCATGCCAAGGAGTTCAGGACCTTTTTATCCACCTCATTGGATTATCCACGGGAAGTTTTCCGGCTCATTAATTCCATTGAGGGGGTCAAATGGGATTTGTGGCAACTTTAACCTCCCTCAGCCAGGGAATTTTGGGCACCGGAGATCTCCGGGCTTTCGGAATGGTCCCTGCAAAGATTTGGGGGAAAAAACTCTTATTTTTGCTTGATTTTATCCCTGATTGTCACTGAGGATTTCCCTTCTGTTTTAGGGATATTTGAGGACTCGGAGTGATTCCTTTGAGCTTTGATGGGAATTCTTCAAGCGTTGGTGGTATCAAGAGTATGGGAAATGTGGCTAAAAATAGGGAAAAGCTTGGGATGACAGGTGGGAGAGGAAAATTTGGGAAAGAAGCAAATCAAAGGAGCAGGAGATGCCCTTAAATGGGATTTAATTAATTAAGGCCCTTCGTTAATGATAATTAATTCTCTTGAAGGTGAAACCCTCATGAGCAGGGACAAATCCCACTGTCCCAGGTGGATCCAAGCCCCAGTGTCCAGCCTGGCCTTGGGCATTCCCAGGGATCCAGGGGCAGCCCCAGCTGCTCTGGCAATTCCAGCCCGGCCCCTCCCCACCCTCCCAGCCAGCAATTCCTTCCCAACATCCCAGCCCAAGCTCCCCTTTCCCACTGGGAAGCCATTCCCTGCCTCCTGGCCCTCCAGCCCTTGGCCCCAGTCCCTCTGCAGCTCTCCTGGAGCCCCTTTAGGCCCTGCAAGGGGCTCGCAGCTCTCCCTGGCTCCTTCCCTTCTCCAGGGCAACATTCCCGGCATTCCCAGTCTGGCTCCAGAGCAGAGGGGCACTTACTCTCTGTGGATTCATCTCAAATTCCAACCGGACCCTTCCACACCTGCCCAGGCTGGGCTCAACCCTGTGCCTGGGCCAGGCTTTGGACAAGATTCCCATGGAACACAGCTGTGCTGGGATGAGTTTTATGGGATCTCTGTCCATCCCACTGCGCACATTCCCAGGATCCACCCAAGCCTTAACTGGGAGCTGCTGGCCCCAGCCCATCCCAACCCTTCCCAGAGTGGCCATTCCCTCATCCTGCACCCTTTTTATGGGAATGGCTGCATCCCATGTGTGGGGTGGGAAGCCCTCGTCCTGTTCCTGACATATCCCAGCCGGCCAAACGAAGGGAGCGGGAATTTTGCGCCTCGGGAATGTCGGGACCAGCTGGGCTTCGTTACGGATCCGGCGCTGTCTGGTTTGAGTTCACACCTTGGGAATTGGGCCGGGCTCGGCTCTCACCTCATCAGCCGGGTTGGGATCAGGTTCCCGGTGGCCTGGAAAAAATATGGGAATGGGATAAAGGTTTTATGGTGCTTCTGCTTTGTGCGAATGGCTTTAAAGGGAACGAGGGCAGGGATAGATGGGATTTTGGGAAGGAGAAGCTGTGGCTGCCCCTGGATCCCTGGCAGTGTCCAAGGCCAGGTTGGACATTGGGGCTTGGAGCAACTGGGATGGTGGGAGGTGTCCCTGCCCATGGATGGAGTGGGAATGGGATGGGATTTAAGGTCCTTTCCAACCCAAACCATTCCGGGATTCTGGAGCTGCTCTGGATCAGGCTGGGAGAGCTGGGAATGTTGCCCTGGAGAAGGGAAGGAGCCAGGGAGAGCTGCGAGCCCCTTGCAGGGCCTAAAGGGGCTCCAGGAGAGCTGCAGAGGGACTGGGGCCAAGGGCTGGAGGGCCAGGAGGCAGGGAATGGCTTCCCAGTGGGAAAGGGGAGCTTGGGCTGGGATGTTGGGAAGGAATTGCTGGCTGGGAGGGGTGGCGAGGGGCTGGGCTGGAATTGCCAGAGCAGCTGGGGCTGCCCCTGGATCCCTGGGAATGCCCAAGGCCAGGCTGGGATGAACTTGGATCCAGCTGGGATGGTGGGAGGTGTCCCTGCCTGTGGATGTGATCCCTGCTCCTGCAGCAGCTCATCCCCATGGAAAAAAATCCGTTTTCCCTCTGTTTGCTGAGCCGGGAGTGGGAGATGAGAGCCGTAAAATACCGATCCAATCTCGGCACCTGTGTGCTCCTGGCACCTCCGGCTCCTGGATTTTAATGATACAAACCCGGCTTGGTTATAACGATAAACCTGGTTTTTAAGGAGAAACCCTGGTTGTTAATGATATAAAGCTGGTTTTAAATTATTTACCCTGGTTTTAATAATGATAAACCTCATTTTTAAGGATAACACTTGGTTTTTATCGTGATAAAGCCAGTTTTAAATGACGAAATCTGGTTTTAATAATGTTAAACCTGGTTTTAAATGATAAACCCGGTTTTTATAACGATAAACCCGGTTTTTATAACAATAAACCTGGTTTTCAAGGATAAACCTGGTTTTTAATGCTAAACCCTGGGCTTTAGTGATATAAACCTCGTTTTTAATAACCATAAGCCTGGTTTTTAAGGATAAACCATGGTTTTTATCGTGGTAAACATGGGTTTTAATAATACAAACCTGGTTTTTAATGACAAACCCAGGTTTTATAACACTAAACCTGGTTTTTAAGGATAACACCTGGTTTTTATCATAATAAACCTGGTTTTAAACGAAAAAACCTGGTTTTAAATTATAAACCCGGCTTAAAACGATAAAATCTGACTTTAATAATGATGAACCTGGTTTTAACTGATAAACCCGGTTTTTATGACAATAAACCTGGTTTTTAACGATAATTCCGCCTCTCCAACCGTGCTCAGCCTCTCAGTGTGCAGCACAACCTCCAGCTGGGATTGAAGGAAGAGGAATCCCTGAATCCCCGAATTTTTAAGCTTGGAAAAGTCCTCTGGGATCATCAAATCCAACGCTGTCCTCAAGTGCCACTTCCAGAGGGTTTTTTTCCCCTCTTCCAGGGATTTTAACCTTGCAGGGGATCCCTGAAGGCTCCCAGGGAATGGTTGGATATCCCAATAATTAACAGGGATAGTTAACACCACAGATTCCCAGCTCCTGGGGAAGGGAAAAGTGGGAATGTGTGGAAAACAGCCAAGGGAAAAGGTGGATTAAACCCAGCTCCACTCAGGATTTAGGTCTGGCTTAGCCCAGACAACTCCAGTTTTACGTTAATTAAATCGCAGACAACTCCAGCCTTTAATTCCTGTCATCCTTTCCCTCTCCCTCAGAAGTCTGGAAAAATCCTGGAATTTTCTTCCCAGGCTCCGCTGTCTCCTTCCTGCTCCTGTCCCGGTCTCTTCCATAAAATGCTGGAATTCCAGAGGGTGCTGGATGCTGGAGTCCCTCCCATCATGGGCCTCAGGGTGCTGTCACTGCCTCTGGAATCTGCCTGTGGAATCTCCCAGCCGAGGCTGCGCCAGGCACAGGCGGAGGTGCCGTGGGATTCCCATCCCTCTTTTCAGATAGGATTGGGATTTTATACCGCGCCAGCGCCAGAGCGGAGGGAAAGTCATGGGAAAGGGAAAATCGTGGACATGTACAGGGGTGGGATGAGGATGGGAAAAGGGATCCCAACAAATTCCCCTGAGATGGATTTCTGGGAAACAAAAGGCATCAGGGGCTGGAAAAGAGGGAAAACAGGGATTGTGTACCTTGTGTGTCCAGCACAGACACTGGGAGAAGTTAAAATACAGCAGGGAAAAGCGGGATAAGTGGGAATGACCAGGAGCCTGGTGATTCCCTGGAACATCTCCTGGGATGAGGTGCTGCTGTGTCCAGGTGCTCCGGGATCCAGGGAAACGGGAAAGGGAAGGAAATCGGAGCTCGCCTCTCTTCCTTACCCTGAGGAATTGGTTCAGATTTCCAGGAGATGTTGGGGACTTTCCATCCCTGGCAGTGTAAATAGAATTCCATGGAATCATGGAATGGTTTGGGCTGGGAAGGGACCTTAAATCCCATCCCTTTCCCACGGGCAGGGACAGCTCCCACTATCCCAGGTGGATCCAAGCCCCAGTGTCCAGCCTGGCCTTGGACATTCCCAGGGATCCAGGGGCAGCCCCAGCTGCTCTGGCAATTCCAGCCCAGCCCCTCCCCACCCTCCCAGCCAGCAATTCCTTCCCAACATCCCAGCCCAAGCTCCCCTTTCCCACTGGGAAGCCATTCCCTGCCTCCTGGCCCTCCAGCCCTTGGCCCCAGTCCCTCTGCAGCTCTCCTGGAGCCCCTTTAGGCCCTGCAAGGGGCTCGCAGCTCTCCCTGGCTCCTTCCCTTCTCCAGGGCAACATTCCCAGCTCTCCCAGCCTGATCCAGAGCAGAGGGGCTCCAGAATCCTGGAATGGTTTGGATGGAAAGGACCTTAAATCCCATCCCATTCCCAATCCATCCATGGGCAGGGACACCTCCCACTATCCCAGGCTGCTCCAACCTGGCCTTGGACACTTCCCGGGATGGGGAATCCCCGTTTCTCCAGGTGACCAACGCTGAGCCAACCAGGATGAGCCAACACCACACCGATCCCCACGTTCCTCCCTTTCCCAAGAAAGTTTGGGAAAGAAAAAGAATTCTTTAAAGTTCTCCAGCTCGGAGCTGCCTTGGAGTTGTTTTCCCTTTTTCCCTGAATTTCAATGAGGAGCCGCCGCTGCCGTAAATCCAAGCTCAGAGTGGCAGAGCCGTAAAATATTTTGATGAAACGCCATCCTAGAAATCCGATTTATCCCGATGATTTGTGGAGCCTGACTATCCCAACCCTTTGGAGCGCAGTAAAGTTCCGGGAGATGCGGGAATTTATGGCTCTCTCTGTTGCCGGGGTTGTTAATAACGTTCCGGGAGGCTGGAGTGGAATATTCCAGGGATACGGACGGCTCAGGAATGGGAGGGATGAGGAGTTTCTTAATTCTGGGAAGAGCAAAGGGAACCTGGGAATGTTCACAGGAATAGATTGAAGTCTTCTATTTTTCAGGAAGCTCCCAGAATCGATGGAGTTACTCCCCATGGCTGAATTTTGGGCATTTTTTTCCTGGAGTTTCGGATATTTGAGATGGGGTGCGAAGTTGGGAATGCAACGGGGGATTTCAACATTCCCTGAGAAGATGGAGGGCGGGGATAGGTGGGATGTTGGGAAGGAATTCCCGGCTGGGAGGGTGGGCAGGGGCTGGGCTGGAATTGCCAGAGCAGCTGGGGCTGCCCCTGGATCCCTGGGAATGTCCAAGGCCAGGCTGGACACTGGGGCTTGGATCCAGCTGGGACGGTGGAATTCTTCCCTGGGTGGGAATGGGATGGGAATTAAGGTCCCTTCCCACCCAACCCATCCCATGACTCCATGAGTCCCTCCTGTCATTTTCCTTCATTTCCACAGGATTTTGGCCCTTCCAGATCCCTGGATTTCTGTTGCTCCTGTGAAATCGTCCCCATCCCGCTCCAGCCTCAGCACCACCCTCAATCCGTGGAAAAGATCTTCACTCCGGGTTTCGTGGAACACTGGAATCCTAAAATCAGGGAATGGTTTGGCTTGGAAGGGGCCTTAAAACTTCTCCTTGGTTTGTCCCAAGTTTTCAAGGATATTCCATGGAATAAACACAATTTACCTGAGTCCTTAATCCCAAATTATCCACACCTGGGCATGAAAGGGATGGGAATTCTGATTTTTATCCCGATAAAATCCTGGCCACTTCCAAATCTTGGGGTTTCTCCTGGTGAGGGAATTCAGGCAAGCTTTTGTGGGAATAAAAGGCATTTCCCTGATCCCAAATCATCCACGTTGGGGCATGAATCTGATGGGAATTCTGAGTTTTATCCCAATAAAAATGCTTGGAAATTCCAAATCCTGGGGTTTCTCCCAGCGAGGGAATTCCCGAAAACGTTTTTTAGGAAGAAACCGCATCAGTCTCGTGGCTGCTGCACTCACATGGAATCGGAATTCCTGATTTGCTGGGTGGTTTCTCCTACAGGAAAAATTCCCAAGGCTGGCAGGGGGAAGAGCCGTATCCATTCAGGAATAACAGGAACAAAATTCCCTCCTTGGGAAGTATCTTGGTGTGGGAAAGGGCGTTTTCCTGGGATGCGGAGCTCTCCAGGCTGTCAGTCAGCTGCAGCTCTGAATTCCCACATAAAACCCTTGGAATGTTTTGAGGAGAGCCATAATCCTTGGAAAAATGATGGCCTCGGACACTTTACACCTGTAATGGGATAAAAGCTCTCAGCTCCAGCCTGCGGCTGCTTTCCAGGAATAAATCACCCCAACCCCTCCTTCCAGGAATTCCGGGATCAGCCTGGAGCCATAAATTAGGAGCAAGTGGGAATAGCTCTGGTCGCAGCTGCCGGGGCAGGCTTTGGATGTGGGAAACATCCCGGAGAGGTTGGAATTTTCATGGATCCTCCTCCTCCCGCTCCAGACTTACACAGGAGCTGCTCCTACTCTGTATTCCCAGATTTCTCTGCAGAGCATTTGTCCCACTCAACCCCCTGGGGGTGTTCCCAGATCCATAAATCCCCTGGGAATGCCTGGGAAGTGTTCAGCCCATTCCCTTTACAGAGGAGATGGGAAAACACTTCCAGCCTTTCTTTTTCCCCCCTGGAATGTTAGGAGGGAGTTTGGAGTAACTGGCACTGCGGGCTTGGAATGAACGGAGATTCCATGTCCAGAAATTCCCAGAATTGCTCGTTTTTTATTATTATTTACTATTGTTGATATTACTATTGTTATTATTGTTATGATTGTTATTATTAATAATTATTCTATTGATTAATAATTATTAATTATTATAGTTATTATTTCTTGGATTTAATACTTTTTAATAATAATGTTAATAGAATCTCTGGTTTGGGTTGGAAAGCTCATCCCATTCCATGGGCAGGGACACCTCCCACCATCCCAGCTGGATCCAAGCCCCAGTGTCCAGCCTGGCCTTGGACATTCCCAGGGATCCAGGGGCAGCCCCAGCTGCTCTGGCAATTCCAGCCCAGCCCCTCGCCACCCTCCCAGCCAGCAATTCCTTCCCAACATCCCAGCCCAAGCTCCCCTTTCCCACTGGGAAGCCATTCCCTGCCTCCTGGCCCTCCAGCCCTTGGCCCCAGTCCCTCTGCAGCTCTCCTGGAGCCCCTTTAGGCCCTGCAAGGGGCTCGCAGCTCTCCCTGGCTCCTTCCCTTCTCCAGGGCAACATTCCCAGCTCTCCCAGCCTGATCCAGAGCAGAGGGGCTCCAGAATCCTGGAATGCTTTGGCTTGGGAGGAACCTTAAATCCCATCCCACTCCCACCCCATCCATGTTCAGGGACACCTCCCACTATCCCAGGTGGCTCCAAGCCCCGATGTCCAGCTTGGCCTTGGACATTCCCAGGCATGAGGAATCCACAATTTCTCTGGGAATTCCTTTGCCAACACTCCCAGCCAGCAATTCCTTCATCCCCTCTCCTCTCCAGTGGAGCGGGAGCAGAGCAGCCCCTTGGAGTAGCTCTCCCACCTTCCCACGGTTTCCAGGAACACCCTGGCTCCGATACCTTCATCCCTTTGGAACGAGGAGGTGCCGGAGCAGACAGGGAGCTGCTGTTCCTAGGGAAACAATTCCAGCCGTGTCTCCAGGCACATTTGGCCTCGGCACTGAAGGCTCCATGAGATTCCTGGAGAAGGTCACAGGAATTCCGTGTGTTCTTCCCGCCAATTCCATAGTGACCATACCTGGAATTTTATTTTTACTTTTACGAGGAACAGGGCACCGGGAAATCTGGAGCAGCCCCATGGATACAGGATCTGCTCCTCTTGGCATTCCCACAAAATTCCATCAATCCCAAAAAAGTCTCTCCATCAGCAAAACCAGGGCAGGATGAGCCAAAATTCCCTCCTCTCTCTCGGATTCCAGGGTTGGTGTTCCCTTGTCCAGCTCAGATTTGCCTCTTGATGCCGTGAGATCCTCCCATCCCTTCCTTCCATCCAGGTTTCTGGAATAACCATTCCCAGGCCAGCTGTGAATCCCTGGAAAGCAGCTGTTTGCACCCCTGGATCCTGCTTGGAAGAGGAGCTCTAATCCAGCTGAAATTCCTGCTGGAAAGATCGGAAAAGCCACAACATTTTTACCCACATGGATTCCTGAATGTTCGGGATGTGAGGTGTCCCGAAATTCTGGGAATGTGGTTGCCACAGCATCCCAGGAGTGGGATGGGAACAGGGAAATTAGAGGGGAATATTCCATCATAGAAAAGAACAGGTTGTGGTCCCAGGGAGATCTTGGAATGCTGAGGGGAATGGGAAAGGTGGGAAAGGGGAGATTGCAGCTCCCACCTGCAGGAAAACTGGGAAGGATGGCTTAAAAATGGGGATATTCCTGGGAAACAGCTGGGAAAGCAGCAGGACACGGGATTGACATCAGGGCTGGGATTCGTCACTCCAAATGAGAACATTCTGGGAAGGAATCCCTGGGCAGGTTTGACTCCTCACATTCGATATTCCTGCTGCTCTCCATGGATCAGGAATGGGCACAGATCCCATTAACCAGGAATGTGCCTGGATCCTCCTGTTCTCTCCTGGATCAGGGATGGGCAGAGATCCCGCTGTTATTCCATGGATCAGGGATGGGCACAGATCCTGCTGCTATTCCATGCATCAGGGATGGGCCCAGATCCTGCCGTTATTCCATGGATCAGGGATGGGCCCAGATCCCGCTGTTCTCCATGGATCAGGGATGGGCTCAGATCCCGCTGCTATTCCATGGATCAGGAATGGGCACAGATCCCGCTCTTCTCCCATGCGTCCCACACCTGCCCACTCCCCTGTTCCATGTGATCCCAGGATTTTCCCCAGTCTGTCCCCAGATGAGCCAATTAAACGGAAAACTCCACTTTTCCCATTAATTCTCCAACCTGACACCCGGCCTGGCAAAGGATGGGATTTCCCCCACCCCTTCCTGCCCTTCCCTTTCCCAAGGCCTTTCCAGGCCCTCATCCCGCTCGTCCTGGGCGATCCCGAGGGCTCCCTGTGCGTTCGCCTGGTCCCCATTAAATCCCAACCTCGGCTCGGCTCATTAGGGAATGAGGGCTGGAATTACTTAAGTTCACGGAGTGGTTCAATCCCACATCCCTGGCTGCACGATCCGCAGGAAAACGGGGATGTTTTTCCCGCCCGGATACACCAGACACTGCTGGATTTCAGACTCTCACACTCCAAGGATGTGGCTCAAATTGGGAGGAATCCCTGGATCCCTGAATTTATCTGTCACAAAGCCTTGGATTGGGTTGGTGATTCCATTTGGGAATTGGGTGATCCCAACCAGTCATTCCAGAGGCTCATGGCATCAACCACGGCTGGGAATGTGAGGAACTGGTGGGAGCAGAGCTCATGGGAACACTGGGATCCGTGGAAAGTCACATTATCCCACGGCTCTGTCTGTCCCACATGGAAAACCAAGGGAAGCGGGAGCTCGGCTAAGATAAAAGAGTAGCTGCTCCCAAGCAGGAGGCTCCAGGGATGAGGAATGGTGTCCATGATGTCATCATGGAGTCATGGAGTGGGTTGGGGTGGAAGGGATCTGAAGGATCATCCCATTCCAACCCCATTCCATGGGCAGGGACACCTCCCACCATCCCAGGTGGATCCAAGCCCCAGTGTCCAGCCTGGCCTTGGACATTCCCAGGGATCCAGGGGCAGCCCCAGCTGCTCTGGCAATTCCAGCCCAGCCCCTCCCCACCCTCCCAGCCAGCAATTCCTTCCCAACATCCCAGCCCAAGCTCCCCTTTCCCACTGGGAAGCCATTCCCTGCCTCCTGGCCCTCCAGCCCTTGGCCCCAGTCCCTCTGCAGCTCTCCTGGAGCCCCTTTAGGCCCTGCAAGGGGCTCGCAGCTCTCCCTGGCTCCTTCCCTTCTCCAGGGCAACATTCCCAGCTCTCCCAGCCTGATCCAGAGCAGAGGGGCTCCAGAATCCCTTGGAAGATCTCCATGGCCTCCTCTGGACTCTCTCCAGCAGCTCCACATCCTCTGGAAGTTGGGATCCGGGGGCTGGAGCAGCTCTGCAGGTGGGGTCTCACCTGAGCAGGGCACAATTCCTGTTTTCCTGCGGATCGTGCAGCCAGGGATGTGGGATTGAACCACTCCGTGAACTTAAGTAATTCCAGCCCTCATTCCCTAATGAGCTGAGCCGAGGTTGGGATTTAATGGGGACCAGGCGAACGCACAGGGAGCCCTCGGGATCGCCCAGGACGAGCGGGATGAGGGTTTGGAAAGGCCTTGGGAAAGGGAAGGGCAGGAAGGGGTGGGGGAAATCCCATCCTTTGCCAGGCCGGGTGTCAGGTTGGGGAATTAATGGGAAAAGTGGAGTTTTCCGTTTAATTGGCTCATCTGGGGACAGGCTGGGGAAAATCCCGGGATCGCATGGAACAGGGGAGTGGGCAGGTGTGGGACGCATGGGAGAAGAGCGGGATCTGTGCCCATCCCTGATCCATGGGAGAACATCAGGATCTGAGCCCATTCCTGATCCATGGAGAACAGCAGGACCCTGTCACATCCCTGATCCATGGAACTGCAGGATCTGGGCCCATCCCTGATCCAGGGAATACCAGGATCTGCACAGCTCTGTAGGTGGGGTCTCACCTGAGAGGGACAGAGGGATGGAATTCCCACCTTTCCTGCTGCCCACGCCGCGGGATCATCCCAGGACTCCAGCTGTGAATTCCCATGGCTGTGTCGTGCCATCAATCCCGTGATTAAAATTCCCCCTTTTCCAACTCCAAATGTGTCAGCGCAAGGCAGCCCCGTGGGATTTGGGATTTATGAGGTGTCGAAAACCTCCTGGTTCCCATTGTCCGGATAATCCATAAAACGCTCCGACACTCCAAGGGAATTCTGCAGCCTGTCCATATTCCTGCAGGCCAGATGCTTCCCGAGGAATCAAAGGGCTGTAGGAAGACCAGGAATTGTTTTTTCTGGATGGGGTTGGAGCGTCTGGGATGTGGTTTGGATACAAACAGGGCGAGGAAAATAAAGGGTTTTATAAATGCTGGAAAAGAAATCCTTAAAAATAGGAATTGATTTGATCCACTTTTCGATGATTTTGGAATTTTGGATATTTTAGATGTGGATCCAGGTGTCAAAAATCTGGAAAATAAAAGGAAAAAATCCAATTTTATAGGGAGAAAATGGAATTCTTTGTTCAGCCACCACCGGCCTGGGGATGATCCCACAGGGCCTGAACTCCTCCCAAGATTTTCCTCTAAAATGAAGGATCTCAGGTGTTTCCTTCTGGGAAAAGCACCCCCGATCCAGCAAAAACATCCCGGTGGATCCTGCTTCTCTTGTGAACTCTCCCGCACTTTTAAGAATCATGGAATGCTTTGGGTTGGAAGGGATTTTAAGGATCATCCCATTCCCACCCCATCCATGGGCAGGGACACCTCCCACTATCCCAGATGGATCCAAGCCCCAGTGTCCAGCCTGGCCTTGGGCACTGCCAGGGATCCAGGGGCAGCCCCAGCTGCTCTGGCAATTCCAGCCCAGCCAGGAATTCCTTCCCAAGATCCCATCTATCCCTACTTCCTTTCTATTTAAATCCATTGATCACAAGAGGAGCTCATTGGCTCCCTCCTGGCAAGGGCTCCCTGATGGATCCGTTTTCCATCCCCACCAATCATCCAGTGTTTTCTAGGAACAACAGCGCTGCGGAATTCCGGGACATCCACCAGCCACAGCTCTCTGAGGAATTTTTTGGCACGGACCAATGAGCAAGCCACTCATCCTGTGGATTCCTTGATGGTTCCTTAATTCCTGTGGAACTCAGGGAGATTTGGGAGATTTGGGAGTGAATCCCCCATGATCCCGCTTTACCATGTCCCATTCCAAAGGAAACATTGGAAGACTTCTCCAGAAAGGGAAGGGAAACTGAGGCACAGATGGATATGGGCCAACTTCTCTTGGAGATGTGGGATCCTGTTCTCCCATGGCTCTGGGATTGGATTTCTCAGAAGTCCTGGGAGATTGTGGTGGAGAATCCAAGATCGGATTCATCTCCATCCCTCCAGATCTCCAGGAGAAACCTCCAGGCTCCCCTGGAGTCACCCCTGTGGCAGGGTTGGAATGGGGTCTTTCCATCCCTTCCATCCCAAACCATTCCATGATTCCATGTCCACTGATAGTGCTCCTTCTCCAGGGGGCTGGGAATGGTGAATGGATCAAATCTCCCAAGAAAGTGAGGATAATTCATTCCCGTTCCCTCAGGAGCCACAATTCCCGGTGTTCCCAAACTCCCCCTGTTCTTTAGGATCTCCAGGGATCCTCCATGACAAATTGGAGCTCTTGGATGAACAAATCGCTCTTTTTTTACCTTTTTCCTGCTTTTTTTTCAGTGCTAAAGACGAAAGATTTCAAATCCAACAACATTTTGTCAAAATTCCTCTGGAAATCACTCCTGACCTTTTCACGGAGAACTGCGGTTTCAGCTTTCCGGGAAGAGAGCTCCCATTAAGGATTTAACTCCATTTCCTAATAAATCCTTGGCAGGACACGGCCGCTTTTGGCCCCTTTTGTCCGTCGGGGCCGATTATTCCTGACTTGGGAATGAATCATTGGAATTGGCAAACAGGAATCGCTCCGTGGCCAACAGATTTTTCCACTCGGTAGCAGCAAGCGCTTGTAAATTCCTCCTTAAAATTCCCATTAAAGCATCTCCAAACGGAGGCTCTGCCGTAAATTTTCCTCCCTTTTGGACTCCTGGTGGTCTTCCCGCCGTGGGAAAAAGGGATTTTCCTCATCCTTAACTCCTTTTTTCCAGCTTTTATTTAAGGAATTAATGAGTTTTGGTGTCTTGACCATCTCCCTTTTATGGGATTAAATAATTCCTTGAGATGGAGCCTTCCTGTCTTCCGGATCCTGGCTAATTCCAGGAGCAATTAGACTTGGAGCAGACCTGACTCCTTGGGAGTCTCCACTTGCCAACGGCTCCCAAAAGTCATTTTCCTGGGAAGACGAGGGAAAACCTTGGACTCGGCTCCTGCAAGGGGCAAATTTCCCTGAATTCTCCAAGTGAGGCAGAAAAAAATCAGGAGCCAGCCCTGATTTTCCTCCTCCTTCTCCTTCTTAAATCATTGGGAGACTCCTGGGATCCGTTCCCGCCTTTTACCAGGAGCTGGTGTGGGGTTGTTTGGGATTTTTCCTGGGAAGAGTAGAGATAAAACCAGGATATTTTTGCATTTTCATGGAATCAAGGCCTTTTCCGCTCCTCATCCCACCAGGAAAGAGGCTGGGAAGGAGATGGGGGGACACAGCTGGGAATGTCAATCCTAACTAATCCCAGGAATATTCCAGCCCATGCTGAGCAGATAAAGCTGTGGGAAGAAGAAGGAAAAGGGAAAACACTTGGAATGATGGCGTTTGTCTTCCCAAGG
The DNA here is from genome assembly GCF_000738735.6 of Corvus cornix cornix. NCBI lineage: Eukaryota > Metazoa > Chordata > Aves > Passeriformes > Corvidae > Corvus > Corvus cornix. The sequence continues at coordinate 71,685,373 of NC_046334.1, read as the reverse complement.
AGCCTGGTTTTCCTGGGAATGCTGAACATGTCACTGGCATGGGAATGGGGAAGGAATTCCTTGGTTTTCTTTGCTCCTGTGGCTTTTCCTTTCCCTATTAAATCTTCATCCCAAGCCATGAGGTTTCCCACTTTTCCCTCCCTGTTCCCCATCCCAGCCGGAAATGGGAATGAGGATCTATGTGGGGCTGAGTTTGTTTTCCAGAGAGTTTTCCAAGCCTCCACTGTGTCTTCCCAAGCTCTTTATCCATGGAGCAGCCTCCAAGGACTGGGAAATTCTCTCCAGGTGGAAAACACAATCCCAAATTCCTTTGGGATCCAGGTCCAACTCCTTCCATGTCCAGAAGAACTGAAGGGCTTTCATTACGAAATCCCAGAATATTCCAATCTGGGAAGGAGCCACTTGAGGATAACACGGAGTGAACCCATCCTGAACCTCATTACAGGTTTGGAAAAGTTGGGATAAACTTCTCCCACTCCACGTTTTCTTTCCACCTCGACTCCTTCCACTTCAGGACATCCCAGCCAATCCATGGGCCAAAATCCTGGGAAAGAAAAACAACAAAATAAGAAATGCATCCCAAAAAAAACCCCGCCCACGGATGAAGCCTCTTCTCTCCCAGGAATTCCTGGAGCAGCTGGAAGCTGATTCACGGGGAATGAAAATCTACGGATCGAGGAGGTTAAATAAACACCACCCAGGTTCTGGTTTGGCTGCCAAATCCAAGGAATACAATGGAAGAGTTCATCTTCCCATTTTTTTACGGCTGTTTACCAAATTATGATCCCTCTAAATTGCCCCTTTTTCCCAGAAATTTGTAATTCTGCTCCAAAATAATAAGAGCGAGCATGGATCAGGATCAGGATCTGGATTGGGATCAGGATCTGGATCTGGATCTGGAGCTGGAGCTGGAGCTGGAGCTGGATTGGCATCTGCACATGGACCTGGATCTGGATCAGGATCTGGATCAGGACCTGGATCTAGATCTGAACCAGGACCTGGATCGGGACCTGGTTCTGGATCTGGATTGGGACCTGGATCTGGACCCAGACCTGGATCTGGATCAGGATCTGGGACACAATCAGGGTCTGGATCTGGACCTGAATCTGGTGGGAAGCCCCCCTCATGGAATGTGGTTGTTGGTAAGGTGGGAATCTTGTCCAGGCCGTTTTTTGGGATCATCAGGGAGAAAGGGGCATTTCCAAAGGGTGGAAGTTCTAATCCACAGATCCATGGGTAGCTGAGGTCTGATGGAGGGATTCCCGTTGTTTATCTGTGGATAATTTGGATATTCCCATGGGAATCAGCTTCCTTGGCAGGGATACCCCGGCTGCAGACATCCCGAGCAGAAAACCCAATCCAAGACCTCTCCAGGCTTTGGAATTTCCCAGGGAGGTTTGGAGTCCTCATCCCTGGAGGTGTCCAAGGAATTCCTGGATATGGCACTCAGGGACAAGGTGGGGATCGGTCCCAGCTTGGATTTGATGATCATGAAGAGCTTTTCCAACCTCAAGGATTCCATGATTCCATGAAATTGGATTCCTTTTGGGAGGATGTGGATCGCAACCCAAATCTCCCTGATGGGCTTGGAAGCCACAGAATGGAAGGAAAACGGGCCCAAAACATTCCCTGCGAACAGAGGTTTCCACAAAATCCACGGATATTTAATTCCGAAGAACTGGCCCTTGTGCCAAAGGATTTGCTGGTGTTACACAGTCTCTGACTGGAGTTCTCCGGGTTTCCAGGTTATCCCAGAATCCTGGAATGGTTTGAGTGGGCAGGGAATTTAAATCCCATCCCATTCCCACCCCATCCATGGGCAGGGACACCTCCCACTATCCCAGCTGGATCCAAGCCCCAATGTCCAGCCTGGCCTTGGACATTCCCAGGGATGGAGCAGCCATTTCCACACTGGTTTAAATCCCTCCAAGAATGGTGATCCCACAACTTTCCTGGGCTGGAAAATCTCCCTGCAGGGGATGGATCCAGCTCAGCTGCTCCAGTTCAAAATCCCTCCCGTCATCAACTCCAATTTTCCAGCGTTGTCCCAAATTTTCTCGTTTAAGCCACCGGTTAAACCCAAACCTTATCCAAAGGGCCCGGTTCAGGCACGGAACAAGAAGACCTACACTTTTCCAGAGGGAATGTTCTCCAAAAGCATCCAGGATTCTGGAGGTGACTCACCATCCGCAGGATCTCTGGTGCATCATTCACACCTCCCAAAAAAGGTGAGGGAATGGCGGGATTGAGAAAGATTTTCTGGAAATAGTGGATTGCACAGATGAAAAAAGGATGATCCTTAAAAAACCTGACCTGTCCTTTTTTTATCGATTAATCAGTCCAGAAAATTCCCAGGATTTGCAAAAGAGCACTTGGAAACAGCATCTCCAGCGGGCCACTGTATCCATTGTCCCACCTGGAGAAGGGAAGGAGCCAGGGAGAGCTGCGAGCCCCTTGCAGGGCCTAAAGGGGCTCCAGGAGAGCTGCAGAGGGACTGGGGCCAAGGGCTGGAGGGCCAGGAGGCAGGGAATGGCTTCCCAGTGGGAAAGGGGAGCTTGGGCTGGGATGTTGGGAAGGAATTGCTGGCTGGGAGGGTGGGGAGGGGCTGGGCTGGAATTGCCAGAGCAGCTGGGGCTGCCCCTGGATCCCTGGGAATGTCCAAGGCCAGGCTGGACACTGGGGCTTGGATCCACCTGGGATGGTGGGAGGTGTCCCTGCCCATGGGTGGGGTTGGCACTGGATGGGATTTAAAGTCTTTCCAACCCAAACCATTCCATGATTCCTTGGATTCTACTGGGATAAGCACTGCCCAGTGTGACCCTGTTTGTTCTCCACAGTCCAATCCCACTCTCCAAAATCCAATCCCATTCTCCAAAGTCCCATCCCGCTCTCCAGAAGTTTTCCCCCCTCTCCTGACCATTTCCCCCTTTCCATTTCTTTCCCTTCCTATGGATTTCTCTCCCTAATTTATTCCCCCCCTGGTTGTTTTCCAGCCGTGTTTATCCAGAGGGAACAGCTCCACCTCTTCCCTCCCCTGCACCACAAATGAATCAGACACTTTGTTCCCGGGAATGCTCCAGGGAGCAGCAGGACATTATTTTGGGATTGTTTATCCGTCGGATCAGCAGGTCCAGCTGGAAACCCATCCCAATTGTTGGGAGGTTTTTTGGGATTGTTGCTTTTTTATCCCTGCTGGAAACAAATCTGGTTGTTATTAATCCTCCCCAATCCCAGGATTTCAGCAGGGCTGGGATGGCTCTGTTGCATCCCAGAAACTGTGGGAAGAGGTTGGATCATGGGGATGGAAGTGAGATCCTGGCTCTGAGAGTTTTTAAGTAGCTCAGCTCCTTAAAGCTCCTTGTTCTCCATGGAGAAAGTCAATTTCGGCCATGATGATCCCAGTGGGAATATTTACTCCAGATATTCCCGCCCACCTGAGTTCAACTTCTCTTCATCCTTCCAAATTCCAGAAAAACAAAGGGAATATTTATGGTACAATAAAACCTGGAGATAAAGAATAAAGAATTAATTTGGTTTTTATCCGCACAGATTTTTGCCCTCTTTTCCAATTATTTTCTTCTTTCCATTGGCTGTAAAATATCATGGAATTGGAGATTCATGGAAAGGTTCAGGTGGGAAAATCCCATCCAGTTCCATGGGCAGGGACAATTTCCACTATCCCAGGTTTCTCCAAACCCAGTTTTGATGGAGAACCCAAACTTGGGAGACACCGGAATCCCTGTCCAGGCTGCCTTGGTGTCAGTCCATTGGGATCTAATCCCGATCCATTGGGATTCTCCTCATCGGAGGATTTAACGGGATTACAGGCATCTCTGATTCCTTGTTTGGAGACGGTGCAGAGGAAACTGATTTTTGGGATTTAGGAAAATGGTCTGTTCCTGGAGCTGCATGGATGGGAAGGGAAGGGAAGGGAAGGGAAGGGAAGGGAAGGGAAGGGAAGGGAAGGGAAGGAAGGGAAGGGAAGGGAAGGAAGGGAAGGGAAGGGAAGGGAAGGGAAGGGAAGGGAAGGGAAGGGAAGGGAAGGGAAGGGAAGGGAAGGGAAGAGAAGGGACGGGAAGGGAAGAGAAGGGAAGGGAAGAATTAGGGAATTAGGTGTGGAAGCCACTGGGCCCTCCGGTGACCACATTCCAACAATCTCCAAGTTTTTCCACCTTCCAACTCTTTCCATGTTTTCCCACCTTCCAACTATTTCCTTATTTTCCCACCTTTCAATTCTTTCCTTGTTTTCCCACCTTCCAACCATCCCCTTGTTTTCCCACATTCCCACCATCTCCGTGTTTAACCACGGCTACAAACTGGATGTTCCTAACCCAATTTTTTAATGTTTTCCCAGGATTTTTCCTTCCCTAAAAAGACATCCAAAACCACCTCTCCCAGGAGGATTTAGGAGACATTTTCATCCCTAAAATTCTGGGAGAAATGCGGATGGAGAAGGGAAGATGAGGATGGAAAAGTGGCTACATCCTCAATTTCCCTTTTCCATAAAATCTGCAAAATCCAGAGGTTTGTGTCCATCCTGGAGTCATTAAATCCATTGTGGAATACAAGTGGCCACTCCCTGGTGCTTCCAGCAGACACATCCCATAATCCCAAAGGATTTCCAGCTGAAACGAAGCTTTGTCTTGGAAAAAGGGCCCGGAGCCGCTGGCTCCGAGCACTAAATCCCAACACTTAGCTGGAAAAGTCCCTCTTCAGCCCCTTCCAAGAAAAACAAACCTTTGGAATGTGCTCGTTTATCATCGGCAATTACGGATGGGAGTGATCCAAAGGAACGGCTCTCCTGGGAATGAGGGAAGGAGGGAGGTAGGGAAGGCTCTCCCAGAAGTGTGAATCCGGCACGGTGCTGGTCTTGGAGATCCTGCCTGGATTTGGGAGGCTCCCTAGGACCAGGATCTGGCTCTGGAAGGGGCATGGATGGATCCCAAGGCTGCCAGGATCAGGCTTTCCCTGGAGAAATATTCCAAGACCGGAGTTCATGGCATCTCCGGCTTCCTCTCCCTTTATTTCTCGGAGTTTGGATGGGATTGAATTCCATCCAGGGAATCATTAAGGTTGGAAAAACTTCCAAGATCATCAAATCCAAAGGGACACGGAGAGAGGTGCGCCCGACTATTGGGATGCTCTTTCCGAATTCCATGTGCCAGGTTCGGGGTCCAGGCAGGGCCCTGCAATTGGGAATTCCCTAAAAACAGCCAACTGAGCTCCAGGATGGAATGGGAGCAACATTCCCATCCCAGGGCTTTGCCAGCCCCGCTTCCCTGTGATGTGGTTTAACAGGGAATGGTTGGGAATGGCTCCAGGAGAATTCCAGGAAGAGAGCAGACGGAGAAATTCTGGATTTCAGCAGTTCCTGAAGATCCGGCTGGCTCTGTTCTCCTGGAATTGCTCCCATGGTGCTCCTGGAAGAGTTTTCCACCCCCACCGGAGCTTGGGCTCCTCCCTGTCTTCCAGGAAATCTTAGCTGCTCCATGTGGGAACACCTGGAATAACCTGCAGGGTGTGGAAACGACGTCACACCTCCAAAGGAGTTTTTCCATGTGGGAATGTGTGGAGAAAGTTCCTGGGAATGCCTTTTCCCATCCTCCGTGCCTGCTCCTCCTCCCTTCCCAACACCTTGGGAACGTCAGGAAAACTGTCACGGGAACAAGGCAGGCTTGGAATTTCTTTCCCAGCCTTTTCATGTCTCTGGGAGAGGCTTGACAGCCAGAAAGGAGAAAGTGTTGGATTTAGACCAGGAAAAGTAGGATACACCTTAAAGGGCTCAACACCCACCATTCCAAGAAAACCCCTGGATCAACTCCGCATCCATGAACCCTCCAAGGAATTTCTTCCTCTCTGTTGTGTCCATGGGATAAATCCCACCAGGAGCGCATCCAGGAGGGAATTCCTTGCCAAGCACAGCTTCCCAAGTCTGCTCCATCGGGAATGTTTGGGATGAGCGACCTCATTAATCCCAATTCCCTCCGAGATTCCCATTGGAACTCCACATCCAGGATTAGGCGCCAGCTTCCCTAATCCTGGCTCTTTTCCCGCCTGCCCTGCTGGGCCAAGGCACATTCGGAGCCGGCCTGGTGGGAATTTTTGGAAGAGCCAATTTTCCATTGGCAACCGCTGCATCCATGAATCCCAAATATTTTGTGGATGTAGCTCCGTTTCCACTAAATTCTCCACAAAAATTGTCCAAACCTTTCTCCCCACCCTGAATTTGCCATTCCAACTTTTCCCTTATTTTTAGGATTGCCTACGAGCTCATTCCCACTTTTTGTAGTTTTCTGTAGGGATTTTTGACTTCTAGGAATTCCTTAAATTTTTCGTTTTCTGGTGTTATTTTAACGGAAAACATTCCCATCTTTTTAAAATAATATCTCCAGGATTGCCCAAATCCAATGTTATCACATCCAAACATTCCCACCATAATTAAATCCAACAACCCCGCGCTGTCCACAAGGAATATTCGGCTATTCCCAATCCATTCTGCCCGGTTTATGAACTGAACCCGCTACACCATGGAAAAATAAAATAAAATGAAATAAAATGAAATAAAATAAAATAAAATAAAATAAAATCCAAAATTAAATTAGTTTTTTAAAATAAAATAGAACAAAATAAATAAATAAAATAATAAAATAAAATAAAATAAAAACCAAAATTAAATTAATTTTTAAACTAAAATAAAAAATAAAAAAGTAAAATAAAATAAAATAGAAAATTAAATTAAATTAAATTTTTTAAATAAAAACCAAAACAAAATAAAATTAAAAAGCAAAATTAAATTAAATTTAATTTTAAAAATAAATTAAAAAACACAATGAGATGAGATGAGATGAGATGAGATGAGATAAAATAAAATAAAATAAAATAAAATAAAAATTCCCAGTTTATAAGGCAGCTTCCAGCAACTTCCAGTCCCTGGAAAAATGGTTTAATCCATGTTTTTCCAAACAATTATGCCACATTTAATGGATCTTTGTCTTTTTTTCTGCAGGAAAAGGAATTGGAGTTGTCCATGAGCAGCTCCCAAACTCCAAGGCCATGCAAACATTTCCAAAAGTTGGGAAATTAAGGAAGTTCCATCAGTAAGGAGGAAAACTGGGATATGGGAAGGGAAGATGAGGCACAATCCCATGAACCCAAAGGATTTTAGGGCAGGGATAAAACAGGACAAGGAATTCTTAATCCGCCACCAGCGGAGAGGAGCAGGAAGCAAAGGACACATCCAGGGAGCTGCCAGTTCCTCCTGGATTTTCCGTGCCAGAGGCATCCAAACAAAATCCGAGTCCTGTGCTAATGGGGCTCTTTCCCATAATTCCAGAGGGAAAAAAGAAAGGGAAACCTCAGTACTCCTCTGGATGTCAGAGCCGGGCCTGAGGGAGCCAAAACAAATGGATTGGGATAACAGAGGGATCATTGTTCCCGTGATCCCGCTGTTTTCCGATGGATGGTTTGGAGGGGAAGGTGGTGTTAATGGCATCATCCTTTAAAGGGATTTGGGATGTCACCTCCTGGTCACCCTCCCCCAGCCCAGGGCACAGGCATTTGTCATGGAAAAATCTTGGAAAAGGTCCCAAGCTGGAGAAAAATCCGGCAAAATTCCTGTTTTATTTGAATGGGGGGAAAACAGAGCTGGAGTTGCTGTTCTGGCACCCACTGGGCACTTCCATGTCCCAAAAGCTCCCGGAATTTCCTCGAGGAATACAATCCCAATTTGGATTTTGGAGGTAAAATTCCTGTCTGGAATTAAATTAATTTATTAAAATCGTGGTTAAAATGGGATCAAAATTCCTTCTCCATCCACAGGTCCCCAAGCCCGGAAAGGCAACAAGAAGTTAATTCTTTTCAGCGCTTTTGTTGGAATTTGGGATGAAGAAAAGTCCCTTTGGAAGACAAATTGGCTCGGGAGAGTCTTCCAGGAAAAAGATGATCCCGGTGGGATTGATAAGTGTCCAGAATGTCCATCAGGAATGTGATGTCAGTGACAAAATCCCGATAGTGGGAAATTTGGAGAGGAAACTTGAAAGAGTGGGAAAGGGGCCAAAAACCGCAGGAGCACCAGGGTCAGTGTGGAAATGCCTCCAGAATGGGATGTTCTGCGCGGAATCCAGCGGGAACGTGGACAAATCCCATAAAACGGAGAGATTAAAAAAGGGGATTTCACATCAAAGGCCTGGATGGGACAGAGACGGAAACAGCGGAGTGTCCTGGGATTGCTGTCGGAACCGAGCCTTTCCGAGCACAAAGCTGTAAAATCCCAAAAAACAAACCGAAATTTGGGATGAAACATAAAGATGGAGCAAACAGTGACAAAGTGGGGAAGAGGAAAGTCATGGAGCAAAGCCACAGATATTCCCAGAGAAACTGGGGCTGAACCATCCCGGGAAGTGTCCAAGGCCAGGTTGGACATTGGGGTTTGGATCCACCTGGGATAGTGGGAGTGGGGTGGGAATGGGATGGGATTGAGGTCCTTTCCAACCCAAAGCATTCCAGGATCCCAGAGCCCCTCTGCTCTGGATCAGGCTGGGAGAGCTGGGAATGTTGCCCTGGAGAAGGGAAGGAGCCAGGGAGAGCTGCGAGCCCCTTGCAGGGCCTAAAGGGGCTCCAGGAGAGCTGCAGAGGGACTGGGGCCAAGGGCTGGAGGGCCAGGAGGCAGGGAATGGCTTCCCAGTGGGAAAGGGGAGCTTGGGCTGGGATGTTGGGAAGGAATTGCTGGCTGGGAGGGTGGGGAGGGGCTGGGCTGGAATTGCCAGAGCAGCTGGGGCTGCCCCTGGATCCCTGGGAATGCCCAAGGCCAGGCTGGACACTGGGGCTTGGATCCAGCTGGGATGGTGGGAGCTGTCCCTGTCTGGAATCGGATTTCTCTGGGAGGAAATTCCATGGATTTGAAACCTGGTTTTGTTCTCAAGTTCGGGAACACCCAAACAAACCCGGAATTATTTGGGGCCCAAAAACTCCCTGCAAATTACAACCAAATTTATCCATTCCTTTAAAAACAGCTGCTTCATCCAGGATTTGACAGGAACATTTTCCAAGTGGGAAAACAGAAGTTCACACCCCCATGGAAGAGGTGTCCTTTCCTTTCCTTTCCTTTCCTTTCCTTTCCTTTCCTTTCCTTTCCTTTCCTTTCCTTTCCTTTCCTTTCCTTTCCTTTCCTTTCCTTTCCTTTCCTTTCCTTTCCTTTCCTTTCCTTTCCTTTCCTTTCCTTTCCTTTCCTTTCCTTTCCTTTCCTTTCCTTTCTCCTTTCCTTTCTCCTTTCCTTTCTCCTTTCCTTTCTCCTTTCCTTTCCTTTCCCCCCCAGCCTCATCCTGCCCTTCATGGCCTTGGATGTGGTTTCAGGAATGGGAGGCAGGAGGGATGACGGAGCCGAAAGAAAACACGGACACCGCTGGATTATCCCTATTTTTAGCGGGCGGTTCCGAGCCCGCCACTTCAATGCACATTCCCGATAAGTGAATAATCCCTGGCAGGGCATAAAAATAACTCTGTGGCTCCAACCATAATTACACGGGAACGGCTCCGTAACCTCCGATGTGTCAATCCCGCTGGATCTGGGAAGGAGAGGAGGAGAGAGGAAAATGGGTTTCATTTTAATTTCATTTTAAAGTTCAGGGTCTAAAATAGAATGGTTTAATCCTAAAACTACGACTGGAAAACTGCCGGGAATGGGATCAGGAACGTGGTGAGAAATCCTTTGGAACTGGGGGTTCAGGAGGGGCAGACACAGGTTGGATCCTTTTTTATCCTGCTCTGTTTTCCCCTTCCCAGAAAATATTGGAATTTCTTCAGCTTTGCTTGGATGGGTGTTTTAGGGAATTCTGGTGGAGGAATCCAGAGCTCCTCCTGAGAGCTCCTGACTGGGAAAAATGGACGGAGATGTCCCACTTAATCCCTAAATCCAATCTTCCCAATCCCCTGCCTCTAATACCTGGAAAACCCTTTTTTCCCAGCTGGAAAAATCTCTTTTTTGAGGATGGAGTGGGATATCCACAGGGAGAGAGATGTGGAGGATCTGCCCCTGGCGTTCATCCCTCTTTTTAAGGGGAATCTTCTCCTGCTTCGATTTCCTATGGAGAGGAACCTCAGCCTTGAAGCAGGATCATGGCACACCTGGAATGGGAGCAGGGGTGGGAAAAGGATGGGCTGGCTCACACTTCCAGGGATCCAGGGGCAGCCCCAGCTGCTCTGGCAATTCCAGCCCAGCCCCTCCCCACCCTCCCAGCCAGCAATTCCTTCCCAACATCCCAGCCCAAGCTCCCCTTTCCCACTGGGAAGCCATTCCCTGCCTCCTGGCCCTCCAGCCCTTGGCCCCAGTCCCTCTGCAGCTCTCCTGGAGCCCCTTTAGGCCCTGCAAGGGGCTCGCAGCTCTCCCTGGCTCCTTCCCTTCTCCAGGGCAACATTCCCAGCTCTCCCAAGCTGATCCAGAGCAGAGGGGCTCCAGAATGCTGGAATGCTTTGGATGGAAAGGGACCTTAAATCCCATCCAGTGCCACTCCATCCATGGGCAGGAACACCTTTCCCTATCCCAGTTTGCTCCAAGCCTCATCCAACATGGCCTTGGCTGATCCTAATATTTCCCAGAACACATAACGTGTCTTTTCCCTTTCAGAATTCCTTGGATGGAATTCCTGCACCCTTCCCAGCCCTGAAACTCAAGAATTGCAGAGAGGCGACCTTACCAAGGACACAATTTTTCTCCAAAGCCCCATGATCCAGAAATCAGGAGGAAAATGGGGATTTTCATCCCTGGCAGTGCCCAAGGCCAGCTTGGATGGGGCTTGGATCAACCTGGGACAGTGGGAGGTGTCCCTGCCCATGGATGGGCTGGAATGGGATGGGATTTAATTCCCTTCCCACCCAAACCATTCCATGATTCTGTGATCCCAGCACCCCTCTCTAAGCAGGATGAAGGGATAATTCCCAACTTTTTTTCCCACCCTGCCACCGGAAGGTGACGTTCCCACTCCTTCCCCTTTTTGAAACACTTTGGAAAACAGGAGAACAAACTCCAAGTGTTTAAAACTCTGGAGAGTGCAGGAAATCCCCGTGGGAGCCAACATTTGACCAATCCCGGGATTATTAAAGGAAAAACTTTTCCTACTCCGCTCCATGTTGTTGTTGTGCCGCTACTCAACCTTTACTCAACCTTTACTCACACCCTCAGCCTCTCCCAAGAGAATCATTCCCGGGACACACGTAGGCACTTGGAATGGCCACCACAGCCAGGCCACGGAACTCCAGCACCGCCACCCCTTGGAGAAGGTCCGGCCACCACCGGCTCCACCTCAGGATAAAGTCATTCTGAGGTAAAACTCCAAATAAATCCCAAATATCACAACAAATCCATTTTCACCGGAAGCTCCGTGTCCCCAACAACTTGAAAGGAAGCCACAATTCCCTCTCTTTTTTCTCCCGACCTTTCTCAGGGTTTGGGAAGTGAAATCTCTCCTTGTTCGCTCCGGTTCCTCTTCAGGGATGGATCCACTACGTCGGCACTGGGGAATGTGTTTGTGTTTGCTTGGAATTCTGCCCGGAGCCACCACAAATCCTCTGGGAGGGGGTTCAATCCACGCTCTGGGCTGGGCCTGTCAGCAAATCCATGATTTTTTGGGAGGGGAAACTTCTACTCAGGGTCAGCCTCGGAGCAGGAGGAGGGAGAGGGAATGAAGAGAGAATTCTGGGATTTGCCATCCAATCTGGGGCCATCTTGGCCCCCTCCTTTCCAGGTTTTTCCTGGATGTGTCTCCTCTCATCCTTTCCTCTGGAGCTGGCATTAGAGCTGTTCCCAGATCCCACACCTCTGGAGAAACCCCAGTGCCATTCCCTGCCCAGAGTCCATGGATAAGAGAATCCCAAGGACAAGACTTTTCTCCAGTTCATGCTCTTCCCAGCCCAGGAACAGCACCAGGAGCACCAGGGAGGTCTGGATCCCATTAAATGGGATTTTGTCCGGATTGATGATCCTCATTCCCTTTTGTTTCCAGAGGATTGTTTTTCTTTCCCTACTGCCAAAACCACTGGAGGATCACGGAATCATGGAATGCTTTGGGGGGGAAAGGGATCTTAAAGCTCATCCAGGTCCATGGGCAGGGACACCTCCCACCATCCCAGCTGGATCCAAGCCCCAGTGTCCAGCCTGGCCTTGGGCATTCCCAGGGATCCAGGGGCAGCCCCAGCTGCTCTGGCAATTCCAGCCCAGCCCCTCGCCACCCCCCCAGCCAGCAATTCCTTCCCAACATCCCAGCCCAAGCTCCCCTTTCCCACTGGGAAGCCATTCCCTGCCTCCTGGCCCTCCAGCCCTTGGCCCCAGTCCCTCTGCAGCTCTCCTGGAGCCCCTTTAGGCCCTGCAAGGGGCTCGCAGCTCTCCCTGGCTCCTTCCCTTCTCCAGGGCAACATTCCCAGCTCTCCCAGCCTGATCCAGAGCAGAGGGGCTCCAGAATCCTGGAATGGTTTGGCTTGGAGGGAACCTTAAATCCCATCTCATTCCACCCCATCCATGTTCAGGGACATCACCCAATATCCCAGGTTGCTCCAAGCCCCAATGTCCAACCTGGCCTCGGACACTTTAGGTCATCTTCCTTCATTCCAGCTGGGAAGCATGGGGTCCACCATGAATCCAAATGGATCTCGGCCCAGAGCAGCTGTGGCTGCCCCTGGATCCCTGGAAGTGTCCAAGGCCAGGTTGGATGGGGCTTGGAGCCCCCTGGGATGATGGAAGTTGTCCCTGTCCTCCTCGGGTTGGATCTGGATGAGCTTTAAGGTCCCTTTCCACCCAAACCATTCCATGAATCCATGAGAAGCCTCACCGCTGGCACCTTTTATTGGAAAAACCCTGTTACCATTCCCTCTTTGAAGCACTAAGTATTCCCTGCTCCCTTTTTCTCTTGGACCCTCGGGAGCATCCATCAGCACAGAAGGAGGGGCTGGAACAGGAGGGATCTGGCTCAGCATTCCCAAGCCCCAGCGCTGCATTCCCACGTTTTTTGGGGGCTGTGTGAGTCTAACAAAGAACAAAGCCTGGCCTCGGCTCTGCTCATTCCCAGATTCCCGATTTTCCTGCACTCTTTAGTGGAGCAGACACAGATCTGGAAACAGAAGCCAGACAAATTCACCCTGGAAGAGAGCACCGTTTTCCCTCATCCAATGGGATAATTAAATCCAGGAATACCTTACCTAAGGCTGGTGTGGATTCTCCTTTCAAATCCAGACGGGATGTGTTCCTAAAGCACAGGGATTCCTGGGATTCCTGGCACAGGAGCCCTGGGAAGGGTCATGTGGGAGGTCAAAGTTCTTTCCTTGTCTTACACTCCATAAATCCAAAATTTCCAATTACAGGAATTGGATCCTTTTCCCTCTGAAAGGCTTCGTTCCTGTCCAGCAGGATTCCTCCAGTCTCTGAATCCAGTTCGGATTTTCCTTTCTCTTTTCCAAGCCCTTTTCCCAACAGGTCCAGGACTTCAGCGCTGCCTCCGGTGCCAGGTCCACTTTCAGCTCCTTTTTCCCTCCCGCTTTTCCTTGGAACAACCCTGTTACATTTCCCTCTTGGAAGCACTAATTATTCCCAGCTCCCTTTTTCTGGAAGACCACCGGAGCATCCATCCATCCATGGACCGTCCGGAGCATCCATGGACATGGAAGTGCTTTGGTTCCTCTTACAGTGAAGGGATCTTCCACACGGAACCTGTGGATTTCTTTTGGGCACAGCCACCAATTCCAGATAAATCTCAGCCATGGGATTAATTCCAAATTCCAATTAATTCCAAAGGATCTTAATTCCATTTTTTCCCTGATTTTTCCAGCTTGGAATTGCTGGGCAGCTGCAGCCATGTATGGATCGCACCAAGTCTGAAAACAAGGATTTTTTTATCCTTTAAATGATATCTATCCATGGATTTGGGGCCATTCCTCATTCCTGGGATATGGAAATCCAAAATCCAAAGCCTCGCTTCCATCTCCACCTAAATCCAGTCTCCCCAAGGAGACAGATGGAGACTTTTCCACATTATCTCCATTCATGGAATCATGGAATGGTTTGGGTTGGAAGGGACCTTAAAGATCCTTGCCTAAAAACCCCTTGCCATGGGCAGGGACACTTCCCACTATCCCAAATTGCGATGGATAATCCCTGGTTTTGAGTCCTTCCAGAGGCTGGCTCATCCCTGTTGTGGGAAGGAAGCCAGGAGCTGCTCCTTGGATTCATGGATAAGGAAGAAATTCCAAAAAAAGGGTTGAGGAGGAGGAACTTGACATGGAATGCAGCAGGATGAGGCTCTCCCATCAAACACAGGATGGGACTGAAATTCCTGAGGTTCCAACCCACCCCAGAGCTGTGCTGGGAGGCCAAATCCTGGGAAAACCCAAATTGGTGGCAAAAGTCTTCAGCCCACTGAGGACTTTTACTGTCTCATGGCTCTCCCAAATTCCCTCTGTCCTTCTCCATTCCATGAGAAGCTGTGGCTGCCCCTAGATCCCTGGAAGTGTCCAAGGCCATGGTGGATGGGGCTTGGATCCAGCTGGTGTACGGAATGGTGTCCCTAAACATGGATGGGGCGGATGGGATGGGATTTAAGGTCCCTTTCATCCCAAATCATTCCAGCATTCTGGAGCTCCTGTGCTCTGGGAGAGCTGGGAATGTTGCCCTGGAGAAGGGAAGGAGCCAGGGAGAGCTGCGAGCCCCTTGCAGGGCCTAAAGGGGCTCCAGGAGAGCTGCAGAGGGACTGGGGCCAAGGGCTGGAGGGCCAGGAGGCAGGGAATGGCTTCCCAGTGGGAAAGGGGAGCTTGGGCTGGGATGTTGGGAAGGAATTGCTGGCTGGGAGGGTGGGGAGGGCTGGGCTGGAATTGCCAGAGCAGCTGGGGCTGCCCCTGGATCCCTGGGAATGCCCAAGGCCAGGCTGGACATTGGGGCTTGGATCCAGCTGGGACGGTGGGAGGTGTCCCTGCCCATGGATGGGGTAGGAATAGGATGATCCTTAATATTTTTCCAACCCAAACCATTCCCTGACCCCATGCCCACCACTGACCCCACAAACCCCAGCCAAGGACATATCCAGCAGCCGGGAAGCAGCAGGAAAAGGGATTCTACTGGGAATGCTCCAAACAGAGCGGTGGGAGCTGCAGGGAATCCCCAGGACAAGAGGGGAAAGGGAAAATATTTCATTCCTTGAGTTATTCCCAATTCTGGCCTGAAAGCAGCACAAACTCTTGGATAAAAGCGGGAATCTCACAGGGCTGCGCAGGCAGTCACAGGATGCCATGAAAAGAGCCTTCCTTGGCACAAATTCCAGAGTTTCCAGCCAGAACAGGGAAGCACAGAGACACGGAAAACAGCCGAGGAAGAGGAGAGAAACAACCAAAAATCTTGGAGCACCCCCGGGAAAGGTCAGGAGGAGACGTGGGATGAAGCACGGGGCCACCTCGGAACATTCCCAGTTCCCGCCCTCCCCGTTCCCCACGGAGCAGCTGGGACGTGCCGCCGGCAGGATCCCGGGAAGGCTTTGATGGAGGTGGTTTCTTTCCCTGCTCCAACGTTCCCACTCCCATCTCCACGTCCCTGGGCCACCCAAACCACGGGATAATTGGATGTGTCAACATCTCCCGCATCCGGTGATGGAAGAGGCTATAAAAAGAAATGTCACTGCTATAAACGCTTCGGGATGAAAAAGAGTTGGAAAAGGACAGGGAATGGGAAGGCCCCGTGCGCCTTTTGGAGGCGTGTCCAGGATCTTAGGGCACAAAAGGTTTGGAAGGAGGGGTTTGGATCTTGATCGCGCCTTCATCCAGCACTTCCAGGGCTTTTTTAGCCTCCATTCCATCACGGAGGATAAGAAAGGTCTGGAATGCACCCTGGAAGTGTCTCCTGGAGATGCCGCATCCATGGGGCTGCTCAGTGATGTCCAGAAATCAGGATGTATCTTGGAATCATGGAATGGTTTGGGTGGGAAGGGACCTTAAATTTCATCCAGTGCCACCCCATTCCATGGGCAGGGACACCTCCCACCATCCCAGATGGATCCAAGCCCCAGTGTCCAGCCTGGCCTTGGGCATTCCCAGGGATCCAGGGGCAGCCCCAGCTGCTCTGGCAATTCCAGCCCAGCCCCTCCCCACCCTCCCAGCCAGCAATTCCTTCCCAACATCCCAGCCCAAGCTCCCCTTTCCCACTGGGAAGCCATTCCCTGCCTCCTGGCCCTCCAGCCCTTGGCCCCAGTCCCTCTGCAGCTCTCCTGGAGCCCCTTTAGGCCCTGCAAGGGGCTCGCAGCTCTCCCTGGCTCCTTCCCTTCCCCAGGGCAACATTCCCAGCTCTCCCAGCCTGATCCAGAGCAGAGGGGCTCCAGAATGCTGGAATGCTTTGGGTGGGAAAGGACCTTAAATCCCATCCCATTCCCAATCCATCCCATCCATGGGCAGGGACACCTCCCACTGTCCCAGGTGGATCCAAGCCCCAAAGTCCAGCCTGGCCTTGGAAACTTCCAGGGATCTGGGGGCAGCCGGTGGGATCAGTGGGATGAAGAGCTGTCAATCAAAGCTGTCACCCGACAGGAACCTCCAACACTCTCCAGGCCCTGAATGTGCTCTTGGCAGAGCAAGATTCCTGAATCTGGGAATTCTCCCAAACATTCATCATCTGGCAGCAAATCAGGGAGGGTGAGAGGCACCAGCAGAGCCTTCCCTCTTCAAGGGACAGATCCCAATCCAACCTGGACACCTACGGACAAGCAGGGATGAACTTCCCTGGGTTTTGCACTGAAAATTCCCCCTTTTCCCAGTGCTGAAAAGCCACTGTGCAGACAGCAGTTAACATCACCTCCAATAAAATCCATGGATTTGCTCATGCTCTGAGCCTATTCCCTGTCACTCCAGCCTTCCTGTGGTTTTGGCTGCCCTGGAATTTGGCAGGACCCACAGGCGCACTCAGACACGGAATTGAGCCGTTCCCAGCGCGGCCCTGGGATGACAGGAAAGTGCTTGTGGATTTATTGGATAATTACGGAGACGGGCACGTTGGGAAGGGAGCGGGGAGGTGGCGTCGGTGACTCAATGGGTGGCAGAATTCCATGTGCCGCTGGAAGAACGAGCGGGAGCAAGGGCAGAGACAGAACAAGGCATTGTCCCGGCTCCGGAGGCTCCACACGGCTCCTGGTGTTCTCCTTTAGTTTTTTTCCCAAGGAAAAGGTGTTAACCTGTTCCTGCACCTCTCTTCCAAGTGTTTTCCCATAGGATGGAGTGGTTTTGCCACTTTTCCATGTTTTTCAGAGCATCGTTATCCATGGAGTGTTCATGTGATGTACCTGGTCAGGCACCTCCTGGTTTTTAATGGACATGAACAATCCTGAACATTCCAGAGCTCCAAGGCGTGGAATTCCAGAGTGATTTGGGGTGGAAATCACTTCCCACCATCCCAGGTGGATCCGGCCTGGCCTTGGGCATTCCCAGGGATCCAGGGGCAGCCCCAGCTGCTCTGGCAATTCCAGCCCAGCCCCTCCCCACCCTCCCAGCCAGCAATTCCTTCCCAACATCCCAGCCCAAGCTCCCCTTTCCCACTGGGAAGCCATTCCCTGCCTCCTGGCCCTCCAGGCCTTGTCCAAAGTGCTTCTCCAAGTCGAGGCATTTTCCACTTTCTGGATACTCTGGAAATGTTGGTTTGCAGTCAGAAGCCAAACTTTTCCTCAGCTCACCTTTGGAATTTTGGGTTCCCAGTGGCGGCTCCGGAGCTCTTTGGTGTTGTAGGCCCATCTGGTTCCTCAGGCAGGCTGCAGCTCTCCAAGGATTTCCATGATCCTGGAATTCCTGTGATGTTCTGTGATGGATCAGAGAGAGGAAAGACATGGAGCAGGCCCCAGAGATGCTCCAAGGGATTCTGGAGCCCCTCTGCTCTGGATCAGGCTGGGAGAGCTGGGAATGTTGCCCTGGAGAAGGGAAGGAGCCAGGGAGAGCTGCGAGCCCCTTGCAGGGCCTAAAGGGGCTCCAGGAGAGCTGCAGAGGGACTGGGGCCAAGGGCTGGAGGGCCAGGAGGCAGGGAATGGCTTCCCAGTGGGAAAGGGGAGCTTGGGCTGGGATGTTGGGAAGGAATTGCTGGCTGGGAGGGTGGCGAGGGGCTGGGCTGGAATTGCCAGAGCAGCTGGGGCTGCCCCTGGATCCCTGGGAATGCCCAAGGCCAGCTTGGACACTGGGGCTTGGAGCAGCCTGGGACAGTGGGAGGTGTCCCTGCCCATGGATGGGGTGGGATGGGGTCAGTTTTAAGGTCCCTTCCATCCCAAGGCATTCCATGGTTCCACGCCCTCAACAAGAACAAAGGGATGAACATCCCAAAGTCCCTTAGGGGACACAGAGGTGCCACCTCTGTCTGGGAACATCCATTAATTCTGTTTTCTTTGGGATTGGGCTCTTTGTTTGGATCAAAAACCCTTTTAGCTGAAACAGAGCTGAACATGACGGATTTTTTTTTCCTAGAAATGTTCAGTGGTTGCCGGTGATCCCTCGGCTGCCAGGAGCTGAATTCCGGGCCTGAATTCCCTGTTTCTCACTCTCCAAACACTCCCAGCTCCCGGCTTTTAAAAGGAGCGAAGCCATTTCAGCGGCGGCTCCAAGGAAGGTGCGAATTTGGCATCCCGGGAAAGAAATGGATTCGCTCCCAGTAAATCTCTCCATGGAGTCTTTTCCATGATGCACGGGGCCTTCGGCAAATCCAGGGATTAATCCTCCTGGAGGTGTCTCCTTGGTAAATTCTACTCCAGACAGAACATGGAGAAATAAATTCCCAATTTCTTGTGTTTGGAGTTTTTTATTCTGCTTGGAGATTGTCTCCTCAGTAAAAAGTGGGAATTTTTCCAATGACTTTTTCCTATATAAAACACCTATGGAGACTCTATCCCTGCAAATACTGGTATGGAATTTCTGGCAGAGCTGTGGCTCCCAAAGGGTTGGTGGGAAGTGAGGCTTAGTTCCTGACAAGGATCATGGGGAGGATGTGCAGGAGCAGAGGATCTACCCTGGGAGAAAAAATTATCCCAGCTGTTGGATTGTCCATGGAAAAACATCCATGGGATCATGGAATGGCTTGGGTTGGAAGGGGCCATCAGAAACCATCCGGTTCCATCTGGGGACACCTCCCACCATCCCAGCTGGATCCAAGCCCCAGTGTCCAGCCTGGCCTTGGACATTCCCAGGGATCCAGGGGCAGCCCCAGCTGCTCTGGCAATTCCAGCCCAGCCCCTCCCCACCCTCCCAGCCAGCAATTCCTTCCCAACATCCCAGCCCAAGCTCCCCTTTCCCACTGGGAAGCCATTCCCTGCCTCCTGGCCCTCCAGCCCTTGGCCCCAGTCCCTCTGCAGCTCTCCTGGAGCCCCTTTAGGCCCTGCAAGGGGCTCGCAGCTCTCCCTGGCTCCTTCCCTTCTCCAGGGCAACATTCCCAGCTCTCCCAGCCTGATCCAGAGCAGAGGGAATCCAGAATCCCTTGGAATGATTTGGGATGGAAGTGACCTGAAATCCCATCCAGTGCCACTTCATCCATGGGCAGGGACACCTTTCCCTATCCCAGTTGCTCCAAGCCCCAGTGTCCAGCCTGGCCTTGGACACTGCCAGGGATGAGGCAGCCACAGATTTTTTGGGAAAATTAAGGTGCCATTAAAGGGATTTGGTCAATTCCTGCTTGGAAATCTTCACTTTTCCTTTAAGGTTTATGTTTGGAATCCGTCAGGACCCCCCAGATCTCCTGATACCTCCGGAACGAAGGGAGCTGGATCTAATCCCGACCTTTTTAAGTCAGTCTGGAACAGATTAATCCAACATTCAGCTCATCAATGAACAAAATGTCGAATTCCTGGACTTTTCCCAAACAACAGCTCTGGGGATGCATCCCTTGCTCCAAGACATCCCTGGTTTTGATTTTGTGGGGAAAGGATTGACTGAGATTTCCCAAAAGAGCCCCATTTTTCCTTGTCCTGCTGAAATATCCATCCTTCCAACACCCCCTTCCTCCTTTTGATCCCAGCTGGAGCCGGGAAACACCAAAGAAGCCACAAATTGGGATGGGGGGGGGGAGGAAGGGAGCGGGAAAAGGGAATTGAACTTTCCTGAACCACAGCGAACATTCCCAGGATGAGGTCATTTGATGGATCCATCATGGATGTGCCAGCTCTTCCATCATCCCAAAGGGCTGGAAGACATCCACAGCTTCTCTTGGAATCTGGCAAAGGAGGGAAGAGATGATGAAGTCATGGGATGACGATGGAGACCTTTCCTGCATTTGGGGTTGGAGAAACCTCAAGGATCAAAGCCCCATCCGGGAATCTCTTCATCCCTGGTTTCCTGAGCTGCTCCTGCCGTTGCCATTCCCAGACAATTCCTTTTCATTAAAACAGACCAGGATTATTTTAAACAGGCTATTTCCATGGATAAAACGGGATTAACAAGTTTCCATCTCTTTTCCAGGTGTCCCATGTTCGGCTTGTCCCTTAAATCAGGATCCTGTGATGGATCCTCGTGGAATGTGGAGGTGCCTCAGAACAAAGGGTTCAGCTCAGGTGCTGGTGTTTCATCCCGTGGAAAAGATGGAAAACACCCTGGAGCCACCCTGATCTCACAGAGAGGTCCCAAAGAATTCCCACCTGGAATTTTGGGATACAGGGATGCACCAAGAGCTGCCATGGGCCAAATTTCACCTGACCAAGCCCAAATCCAGGTTGTCCTACAGGAGCCAGAATTCCGAGCAATTCCATCATTTTCCTATCTCGATCAGACGGATTATTCCCAATTTGATCTTGGACAAATCACTGGGTGCTGAACAAACTCAGCCTGTGGATCATGGAATGGTTTGGGTGGGAAAGGACCTTAAATCCCATCCCATTCCCAATCCAGCCATGGGCAGGGACACCTCCCACTATCCCAGCTGGATCCAAACCCCAGTGTCCAGCCTGGCCTTGGGCATTCCCAGGGATCCAGGGGCAGCCCCAGCTGCTCTGGCAATTCCAGCCCAGCCCCTCCCCACCCTCCCAGGGAACAATATCCCAGAATTCCAGAAAGATTTTGGTTGGAAAAGCCCTCCAGGATCAGCAAGTCCAAGCTGTGCCTGATCCCCACCTTGGAACTGAGTGCCACATCCAAGAATTATTTGGACACCTCCAGGGATGGGGACTCCAAAGCTCCCTGGGCAGCCCATTCCAATATCTAATCACCTTTTCCATGAGGAAATTCCCTCTGATTCCCAACATCACTCAGCAGGATTTGTTTCGAGTCTTCTTCAGCTCCGTGTGGGATAAAAAACCTCCAAAGAGGAATCCCAGCTCCGTCTCTTTCCAAAGACTCTTTCCTGCCAAATTCCCGAGCTTCCTTTCTTCCTTGACCATGGAGAAAACATGAAAAAGAGGGAAAAGGAGGGGAAAATGGATCTCCCAAGCAGCAGCAAGAAAAATGGGAGAGCTCGTCATGGATTTTCCCAGTCGTTGCTCCAAGGCCGGGATTCCAAGTTCATGGAGAGGCCACTGGCACTGACCCCAGTCTGCAGCTAATTCCATCCAGAAACTCCCTGGAAAACTCAGCCAACTCTGACAGATCTCCGGGATAACTTGAAGCTCCCCCAGCAGATAATGGGAAAAATCTGCTCCAAATCCGATGCACCTGTTGGATTCCACAAAGGCATTCCCAAAAAAAAAGGGATGCAAATGCAGGGGGTGTCACCACTTACGGGATCAAATCCTTCCATCCCAAAAATCTCTGTCCTTGGCATCCCTGGTTTTTCAGGAATGAATTTTCCCATTCCCATTCTGATTATTTGCCCACCATGAGGAAAGAGATGCTTCCCTCTGGAATGTGGCAGGAATTGGGATGAGTTGTCGGATTTTTATCCCCCCTCCAGTGGGTGGTGATGAAATCCAAGTTTAGTTTCCCGATTTCCCAAAAACTGGAATGCTTTGTGTCCAAGATATCACCTGGAAAAGGGGGAAAAAAGGCAAAAATAAAGAGAATTCCTAGTGGTTTGAGAAGCCTGAGGATAAAATTCCCGCCGATTCCCTGCAGTGGCTCCCTGCTTTGGAAAATAAATAAAAATTAGGGATCAAACACATACAAATTGGATCATCCCATCCATCTCTCCATGGATTCCTGCCCCACCGGAAACCATTCCAAGCCAAATGGATTTCATGGATGACCTAAATTCCTCATCGTTCCAACCTCGTTATTCCATGCTTGGAATGACATTCCCCTCCACGGCGTCAGCACATTCCCTGTTTTTAAACCATTATCATGCCCAAGCTTTACTGGGATTCCAACCAGAATCCCGGGAATCCCAGACTCCAGCACATGATCCATGGAAATATTTCTTCCCAAAGAAAGCTCTTCCGTTATCATTTCTTCTCCCAGCTCTCTCCAATTTCTCCACGTCTTTACAGGCACAAGTTGAGCAGGAATAAACCCGGGAAGTCAAATTTCCCATGGAATTCCCCCCAGTTCAGGCTGCCGAGGTGCCAAACCTTTCCCAAAGATGCCAAATCCTTCCCAGGATGCCAAGATCCAGATGGAACCTCTGGCTTTTCCCAAAAAAAATCTGGATTCCTTCAGGGAGCTTGGATGAATGGAGGGAAGGAGCTGAGTTGTGCATTCCAAGGTCATTCCAAGCGGCCGATGTGAGACAGCAAATCCAAAAGTGGGAATTCCCACTTTTTCCTTGTGGAAGTTGCAGTTTCCATGGCTCTGTGGTGGGTGGGATTAATGTGGAACAGATACTGGAGAGCGGGAGAACGACATTGGATAAGGTTCTGGAGCGACAGGAAAAGTGGGAATGGCTTCCCGCTGCCGGAGGGTAACTTCTTTAATCTTGGAATTCCCACAGGATTTCACTTTCAGATTTTTCTTTTTCCTCCTACCTCTCCTTTCCACCTGAAATAATCCCACGGAGTCCTCCCAAGCCAGGAACTTTTTTTTCTGGGATGGATTTAACTCTCCCTGGGATTGTTTCCCGGCTCTCTCCTTCCAAGCCTCTGACTTTAGGAAACCTTGGAAACATTTAAATATGGAATTGTTATAATTTACTATTCCCTCAATGATGCCCTAGGCAGCAATTCCCCAAAAAAAAGGCTTTTCCCGCTCTCCTGATATTCCTTGGCTCCTCGGGAAGAGCAGGGAGGAACAGAGGATAAATCCTAATACTTAAAAGATTCCTGGACCACAAGCCATGGAAAACCTATGGAAATGCATCCTATCAATTAGGGATAATCCCAATATTGGAGAAGGCTTGATGTGGACACACCATTTTCTACGGAATCACAAGGATGACTGGAAGCCAGTTTTTTCCAGAAGAGCTCTTTTCCCTGCGTGGAATCTCATCCCGATGGAAAACGAGCATCACCAGCAGTTCAGGGAGGTCTTTCCACCATGACACGGGATGGGAAGCAGCCCTGGGAGGAGGATTTGGGATGTTGTGGATGAGGCTGGAATGGCCCAGCCCAGAACTCCCCCAGCCCTGGGCTGATCCCAGCGTGGGCAGCAGGAAAGGTGGGAATTGTGTCCCTGGGCCCCCTCAGGTGAGAGCCCACCTGCAGAGCTGCCCCAGCCCTGGGGCCAAGAGCAGAAGGACGTGGAGCTGCTGGAGAGAGCCCAGAGGAGGCCCCGGAGCTGCTCCAGGCCTGGAGCCCCTCTGCTCTGGATCAGGCTGGGAGAGCTGGGAATGTTGCCCTGGAGAAGGGAAGGAGCCAGGGAGAGCTGCGAGCCCCTTGCAGGGCCTAAAGGGGCTCCAGGAGAGCTGCAGAGGGACTGGGGCCAAGGGCTGGAGGGCCAGGAGGCAGGGAATGGCTTCCCAGTGGGAAAGGGGAGCTTGGGCTGGGATGTTGGGAAGGAATTGCTGGCTGGGAGGGTGGGGAGGGGCTGGGCTGGAATTGCCAGAGCAGCTGGGGCTGCCCCTGGATCCCTGGGAATGCCCAAGGCCAGCTTGGATTCCACCTGGGATCGTGGAATTTGTCCCTGCCCATGGAATGGGGGTGGGACTGGATGAGCTTCAAGGTCCCTTCCAATCTCAGGATGGGGAAGTGCAGGAGATTTGGAATCAATTCTTGGTGTGGGCTTGGATCGTCCCGTGCCACTGTGAGATTTAGGGAATTTAGTGTCTGGATTCTCCCGACCAGAGGGGACATTTCCCCTCCTCTAAACTCCTAAAACTCCAGGTGGGTCCAACCTTCTCCCTTCCTCATTCCCAATCCCATCCTCATTCCTTGAGTCGTGTCTTCCCTGACTTTCCATCTGCCCGGAAAAGACTTCCCAGTGCTTCACCTGCCCTGGATTTCAGTCATGTGTCAAAAACCCGCCCCAAAAACTCCCTCCAGTCCTGCTTCCCATCCCTTCCCAACTCCCAAAAACCTCCTGTCTTCCT
Source organism: Corvus cornix cornix (assembly GCF_000738735.6). Lineage (NCBI taxonomy): Eukaryota > Metazoa > Chordata > Aves > Passeriformes > Corvidae > Corvus > Corvus cornix. The sequence goes on along the minus strand of NC_046334.1, from coordinate 71,661,006 downwards.
TTAAACCTCCAAAATGTTTTGCAGGAATTGCCTCTGGAAGCAAATCTGCTCCAGGCCCACGGAACTTCCCGTTAATGAGGAACCATCTCCATTAGGACCGAGAATTGCTTCCAGTTCCTCCCATTCCAGCAGCTGCAGAGCTTCCCAGTGGCCACCACCTGCCCGGAGCAGCTGCTCCGACACCTTCCATCCTGGGATGAGGAGCCAACACCTGGAAAACATCAAGGATTTACAATCGGGAACGAGAGGAAAACTCCCTCCATAAAAATACTTGGAGGTGCTCTGGGCTCTTTCAAGCAGCTGATGCAGAAAACATCATTTTTGGGGGGATTTTTTCCCCAGTTTCTGGGAAGATGGGAAGTTTTGGGAGCTGGGATGGTGGTGGGAAGTGTCCATCACTATCCCGCTCTATCCTGTATCCCTGGAAAAACAGCAGGGACAGACCGGGGGAATTTTGGCAGGTGGAAATTCTGTAGTTTGGATGTCCAAAAATGAGGAGGAATAGGGAAACCTTGGAAAAGGAGATGTTGCTCCTGGAGTATCCCAAGGGTGGGATCTAATCCGATGAATTTTTGGAAGTTGTGGGAGAAACTTCCTTGCCTGGGATGAATTCAGCCGGGATTTTAATGGAGATTCCATTTTTCCAAAGATTTTTCCACAAGCCGAAGGTTTTTCCGCATGGAATTGAGGCCTTGGAGAGCCCGTGGGATGTTCCAGGTGCTGATGGCTCTGGGCGTTGGGATTTCTCCTGGAATTTTCTCTTGGAAGTGCAACTTCTATAGGCAAGAACATGAGTTTCCAGCTTGGTTTTCCAGGTGAGGAGAGGGAATTCCTGCACATTCCCGAGACCTCCTGGAGCAGAGGGAGAAGCTGAGGAGGTTCTTGGTTTGGAAAACAACTGGATGGACTTGGAGCAGGATTGCTCCTGCCCTGAATTCCACCCAAGGATGATCCCAAACCAACTGGGAAGGGCTGAGGGAAACAGGTCATGGAATTCTTTACAAGTTTGGGTTGGGAAGGAACCTTAAATCCCATCCCATTCCAGGCAGGGACACCTCCCACTATCCCAGGTGGATCCAAGCCCCAGTGCCCAACCTGGCCTTGGGCACTTCCAGGGACGGAACAGCCACAGCTTCTTAATAATAAACCTTAATTAGAACAATCTCATTAATTTTCACCCTCCAGAGGTTCCAGCCCAGATTCACCAAGGATTTCATGGAGGTCCAGGAAATATCCGGGACTGAAATCCATGTGGAATGTGCCTTTCATTCCCACCAGGTTGGTTCAGAGCTTTTCCAAGCCGGGAGGGAAAAGCAGGGATATTCCCATGGGAGCCCCGACGTTTCTGCCACAGGAGGTCCAGGATGGATCAATTTAGGGACAGGAAACCCTCTGGAATATTCCAGGTTGGAAAGGATCCTCAGAGACAGAATTTCATGGAAAAAAACCCCATCAATGAGATGATCCAAGCCCCTAATCCTGGAAAACTTCGATGGGTCATCCCAGAGCCTCGGGTATGGCGGGAATAGAGCAGCTGATTTCTGGGATGGAATTCCCTGCTCTCTTCTCCTTGCTGCCCAATCCCAGCTTTCCCCTGCTTTTTTCACCATTAAATATCCCAAAATAAAATGGGAATGGGGGAGAAGCTGCCCCACGATGCCATTTTTCCACCCCCTTTCCTGCCTGGCATTCTCCAAGCTTTTTGTGGGAGCGTTGGGTGGGATTTTTCCGGATGGAAATTGACACTGGGAGAGAAACTCCACCTTTCCGGAGAGGATTTTCCTTGGATTAATGTGATTCCAGTGTCTCTGTCCCCCATCCCTGATAATTCTGGGGCCGATTAGGCCTTTTTTCCTTGGGATTTCATGAAGGAAAAGGAATTCCAAAGGATTTAGGCTGAGAGACTTCTTTATGAGAAGAGTCTCGCTCCAGAGGCCAAATTTTCCCTGGATTCTCGAAAAAAAAAAAGAGAAAATGAGACTTCCAAGCCGGATTGGAGACGTTTTCCTTGGGATGGGAACAGCTGGGGAAGGAGAATCCCTCATCCCACAGATTTTGAGGGAATAAAAACTTTCTTTTTCCCCCTTCAGGTTTAAAACAGGCGACTAAAAAAACTTGGAATCAAAGCCGTGCTCAGTGGAATGTCCCAGGGATTGGCACCCGGATATTTTTCCACGATGGACAATCTTCCCCTCAGAATTTACAGCCTTATAACCCCTCCGTGTCCTTACTCAGGGATTTTCTTGGATAATCCCAGTGTGAGGACGGGATTTGGGGAAATCTTGGATCTGGCCCGAGCCGGGTTTAAATCCTGTTGCCCCCAACAAAAGAATCAGGATTTTGATCTAAATCCCTGCGAAAGCAGAGGGATAACACTAAAATAACCCAATGGAAAATGCCCTAATCCCTTTTTTTCATGGATACGGTCCCAGAGTTCCATCTCCGGGAGTATTTTATGCCTCCTGTTTGTTGTTAAACATCCCAATCCTCATTCCCTGCTTTTAGCTGGAAGTCTGGCAGATGGAGAAACAATTCCCGATTTTCCAGAGCATTAAAACCTCACAGCTCCCTTGACCGGGGCCAAGAAAATTCCAGCCCTTTCCATATTAAAAATCCGTGGAAGTGTGCAAGGAGAGCGGCTTTATTCCCATGGAAATTCATTCCGCTGACTCCGGATCAGCTGGTGCACAGAAAAATCATTCCCAGGGAAAAAAAAAAAGCAGCCTCCAAACCCAGCTGGATGTAAATCGGGAATTTCATAAAGTTCATTCCCAGCGAACTCCTGGATCTAAAGACGGGAATCATTTCCCTCTTTCCCACGGGAATATTTCCCTCTTTCCCACGGGAATTAACCGGGCTCGGCATTCCCGCTCCGGAGCTTGGTCCAGGCTCGCTCTGGATCAGCCTGGACTTCTCCTTCTCACGGAGTTGAGGCCAAAATTGGCACCGTCTCCATGTGGGATGATCCCGATGGTTTTCCGGGAAGCTCCGGAGCTGCTGCGCACATGGATCTGGGCCAATGGATGTGGAATTGGGCTCTGGAACGCTCGGATGAGGCCGGAGCTGGAAATGAGGAGGGATCCGTGGTCCTGGTTTGGGGCTTTGGGTCTGGGATTCTCCAGGTGTTTTTTAAGGAGCAAGAGGATCCCGAAATTCCAAGTTTTCCCAGGATATCTTTATTAAGCGCTATCCAGCTAACTCCGGGATAGAGAGGAAAACAGGGAATTACTTTCAGCATGGTGGAAGCAGCAATGGAGCTTTGGGAATTCCCATTTTTACGGGCTGCCCTCCCAAAATTCCAGAAATTCAGTGGGGAATGAGTCCCCCTGGAATCCTTTCCCTCTTGAAGGGGAAAAATCCCCCAAAACACAAAGGAAATCTGGGAATGAGCTGACTACCAAGGGATTCCCGGCAGGATCGAGATTTGGGATATTCCATGCTGCAATCCTCATGGAATGGTTGATCCCTAAGGATTATCTAATTCCAGCCCTCCTGCCGTGGGATTCCACAATATCCCGCTGCAATATCCCAAAGCATTCCACAATCCCCCGATTCCATGATTCCATGTCCCCTTTCCCTGATGGCAACGTTTGTGTCCCTGACAGGACCTTTTCCCTCGGCACAGAGCTGATCCCATCCCAACTCCCACCCCTTCCCAGGTAACCGCCTGGATTTCCCAGAGATTAGAGAAGGAATTAAAGGAATTCCAAGAGTTTTTAGGCTCACAGACTTTTCCACGTATCCTTTTCCTTGCCCTTCCGGTTTCCAAAGTCGAATCCACCTTTTCCAATCTTTGCCTCTCCTGGATCCTCTCATTGCTGCTCCTCAAATCCCTCTGATTTCCCTCATTTTCTTTTTCTGGGAATTCTGACAGTGCCACGTTCTCCCAGATTCCCAGGCTGCCCTTCCAGGCCCTTTGGGTCATCCCACCCTTGGGAATGCTGCGGAATCTTGAAATGTTTCCCTTGAAATCTCTTCCAAGGAATCCCAAGAGGGTTTTTTTTTGGTCTGTCCTTGATTCCATTTCATCCCTGAAATTTGGGAACAAAGAAAATTCCTTGCTCCTCTCCTTTCTCTCCAGGCCAGATGGATTTCGGGAACATCCCAAACCTCACACCCACACAGCTTTTGGGGATGGATTTAGGGATGTATTCCCAAATTTTTCCCCACCCAGCTGCGTGCCAGCACGGGACTGGAAGCTGTAACTGTGGGAAAAGCTGTTCCTGGAGTTAATGATTCCCTGGAATCCGAGCTGCCTGCAGGCATCTGGCAACTCCAACTCCGAGGTGTAAAACCGGAGGAAAACTCCGGGAAAAACACTGGGATGGGGGGGGAGGGTGTAAATGCCTTTTTTATCCCAGTTTTTTTCCCTGCTGTTCTGTCTACCAGCTTTATTCCCAGCTTTTTCCAGGCTGCTCCCGCTTTCTGCTGCACAGAAGGGACCTGGAGCAGCATCCCAAAAAAACAACCAGGGATGTGACAAAATCAGGGATGCGGTGCTGGTTTGGGGTTTTTTTTCTGGTGTCCCTTTGAATCCCGGTGGGAATGAAGGGAATGGGGGAAAATGAGGGAATTTTGGGAGCTGATAAATCTGCCAGAGAATTTATTTGATCTTTGAACCCTTGGAGCCGGATCCAGGGGCCTGGAAAAGCAATCAGCGGGAATATCAAATCCTAATGAGGCCTGGCCTTGATCCCCGTGCTCCAGGTGAAATTTCCAGCAGCTGGCAGGGAATCAGAGCCCTTGGAAAACCGGGAATGTGTGGAGATAGCGGAGGAGGATGGATGGAGCCCCTGGGGCTTCTCTGCTGCTGCTCCGGCCTTTGTGCTCCTGGATTTTCCTTTGAAAATCCCACTGGGATTCCACAATATCCTACTGGAACGGATCTGCTCCGAGGAAAAACCCAGAGTTTTCCTTGGATTTAGCATCTCCCCGCTTGGAATTCTCTGACCTGCTCAGGGAGAGGTGTTCAAATGTCCCTGCCTGACTTTGGAGTACAATTCCCGTGACCCGTGATTTTTTTTCCCCAAGTGTTTTGGGAAAAATGAAGGGAATTGTAGGGTCAAGAGGGGAAAGCAGAGGATGAGTGACTGAGATTCCTTGGAATGCTCACCTGGAGGGGAGACTCACCAGGATCTGGAGCTTCTCCAGAGGGGCAGCTCTGATTTTTGAGATCGGGGTCGGCTGCAGGAGATGGATGCTGGAATATTCCAAGGGATCCGCACACCGCTCCCTGAGCTTCCCATTGTATCCAAGGTTCCAGCCTTGCTTGGAAACTGTCCCAATTCCTGAGATCCCACTTTCCCCAACACCTCCGTGGAGCATTATCCAAGTTCTGGAAGAGCTTTGAGGGCTGGAGTTTTCCCATAAATTCAGCTTCGGCTGTGAACCAAGTGAAAATTCCCAGAAGCAGGCATGGTTTAGGGTTTTCAGGAGCCTTTGGAGCGGGGAATGGTGCTCCAGGATTTACATGGGGAATGGTCCATCCTGGATCTTTGGATCTTCCTTGTCCCCAGTCCCTCTCCAGCTCTCCTGGAGTCCATTTAGGCCCTGCAATGGGCTCGGAGGTTTCCCTGGATTTTTCCCTTCATCCAGGTGAACATTCCACCCAAGAATGATCCCAAACTGACTGCAGGGCTGAGGCAAACAGGTCATGGAATCATGGAATGGGTCGGGATGGAAGGGACCTGGAATCCCATCCCATTCCCACCCCATCCATGGGCAGGGACACCTCCCACCATCCCAGCTGGATCCAAGCCCCAGTGTCCAGCCTGGCCTTGGACATTCCCAGGGATCCAGGGGCAGCCCCAGCTGCTCTGGCAATTCCAGCCCAGCCCCTCCCCACCCCTCCAGCCAGCAATTCCTTCCCAACATCCCAGCCCAAGCTCCCCTTTCCCACTGGGAAGCCATTCCCTGCCTCCTGGCCCTCCAGCCCTTGGCCCCAGTCCCTCTGCAGCTCTCCTGGAGCCCCTTTAGGCCCTGCAAGGGGCTCGCAGCTCTCCCTGGCTCCTTCCCTTCTCCAGGGCAACATTCCCAGCTCTCCCAGCCTGATCCAGAGCAGCTCCAGAATGCTGGAATGGTTTGGGTTGGAAAAGACCTTAAATCCCATCCCACTCCCACCCCATCCATGTTCAGGGACACCTCCCACTATCCCAGGTTTCTCCAAGCCCCAATGTCCAACCTGGCCTTGGGCACTTCCAGGGATGAGGCAGCCACAATTCGAACCAGTCCGGGCCGTATTCCAGCAGAAATACTCCCAAATTTTCCCAGTACCTCCTCCACCCTAAGTCAACATCTCAACTCCCCGGGCAGGGATCGGAGTTCTGCCAACTTCCATCAGGAGATGATTCCAGAGGGAATCCCACAAGCAGGACACGTTCCTCTGGAGATCCCTGGAGCCCATCCCTGTTCCCAGCCCTCTTGGCACCAGAGTGGGATGAGGATGGCAGGGAGTCGGAATTCCCTGCTGGATCACCGCTCCGGATCTCTCTGTGGGTGGCTGTTTGGAAAAGCTACGGAACCACGGAGACCTTCCCAAGGTTTGAGTCAGATATTCCCACACGGAGGTTGGACAGCTCCGGAATCCATGGTGCCTCAGTGGCCTTTTCAACCTCCCACCTCATCCAAATTCCGGGAATTTCTCCGCCCTCACTTGACTTCCCTATTTCTCTGTAAAGCAAAGAAATAATCGGAATTGCTCCCAAAAATATCTGGCACTGGAAAAACGGGATAAACAGGAGAAGCTGGAAATGACTTTGGACATGAAATTCCAGGTGTTAACCTGGAATTAGGCAGCCTGGATGCTTTTCCAGGGAATATAAACCTCAGGATATGGTTTTGATTTCCTTGATAGATTTGTTGGGAAAAAAATAGGAAATTCAAAAAATCCCAACTCCCTGATTTTTCCATCCGAGCCAGGATGAGAATTCCCAAGTTCTCCATAAATGTTTTACACGGAGAAAAATCCTATTTTTAGTTCTGCTCCGTAAAAACGAAGGAAAAGGAATCGGATTGTCCTGCTTGGAGCCGAGCTTTGTTTTTCCTTCTAATTCCTTTTCCTTTCCATGCTGGGAAGGGTCAGACACGGTTCAGGAATATCCAATCCAGGCTGGATTTTCCAATTCCCCTCAGCGGGAAGTTTGGATTCTTCCCTGATTCCCAGATCCACAAAAAACATCAAATTCTTCCCTAATTTCCAGCCCCGGCCTGTTCCAAGCAAAAAAATGATGCCAGGACAAGGGAGAAATGAATCCAAGGATGCTCCTGGAATATCTGCTACTGCTCCTTCCTGGATTTCCAACAAAAACTCCAAACTTCCATGAAAATTCCTGGATGTGGCGCTCGGTGGGAATGGATCCCAGTTGGATTGGACGCCCTTGGAAGTCCTTTCCAACCTCAGTGGAGTTTGATCCATGGTGAGGAACATGGGAATGGGAGCACGGAGGACTCGGATTCCGATGGCACTCGGGGACGGTTGGAGGGAAGATGATCCAGGCAGTTGGAAAAGCAGGAAAAGGGTGGATTTGGAGCCATAAGCGTGGAATCACCATCCCAAGGATTTGGGGTTGGACATCCTATGGAAGGCTCCCTTTCCATCATTTCTCCACCTGCATTTCCCAGCTCCCTGCTTGGAATTTTTTCCATTTTCCACAAAAAGCTGCATTTTCCCTATGGAGTTCAGCCAAAGAGGCTGAATTCCTGAAAATTCCAATCCCAAACAAAGAGGATTTGACACCATCGAGGCAAATCTTCCAGCAGAATTCCCACGGAATTCCAGAAATTCGTTCAGGACAGGTTCAACCATTCCTTGGTAGTGCCCGATCTCTTAATCCAAAATTTATCCAGAAGGGAAAAATCTCCCAGTTTTTCCTGCTAAAATCTGATATCCAAGGATGCTCCAAATCTGCCGGAATTCCCAAATTCGGGAAGGCCTCTTTGTTCCCAGCATTCCCTGCTAAGGAAGAGCAGATCCATGGAGAGCAACTGGATCTGAGGAGGGATAAAACAGGTGAGGAATAAAATCATGGAATCATCGAGGTTGGAAAAGGCCCAAGTCCAATCCTTGGGTTGGGAAGAGGAAATGTGGGATACTTGGAATGGCTGGGAAAGGAACGCTGGGACAGGGAATAGGAAAAGGACATGGAAACGAGGAATTGGAGCTTTTGGGAACAGGGATGAGCCAAGGGCTGGAGAGAGGAATTTGGGATGGGCTCGGGATGAAGGGAATCAGATAAATCCCGGGAAAAATATTCCTCGGATGGATCCACACTTGGATAAATTTTGGGAGGGCTCAAAACATCTTGGATACAGAGCAGGGATTCCGGAGGGAACGGGGAATGCTCAGGGATCTCCCATCCTCCCTTCCCAAGGAAATTCTTTGGAAAACACTTCCAAAAATCCATGGATTGGTCCTAAATATTTGAGCCTGCGGGAAAATTGACCGGATCCCACTTTTTTCAGTTTCCAAACGAAAAGAGGAATCTCCTCTCCTTTCTTTTTTAGATCCTTTTCCCCTTTAATTCCTTGGAAAGAGCGAAGTGGGAATATTGGGATGTCTCCAACAGGAGCTGGAAAGGGAATCCCTGGAAAAGCTCGGAGGGATCAAAGGACTCTGCATTCCATAGGGAAACACCTCCAATCCACCTGGATTCCCTGGCTATTCCCTGATATGAGACCTTCATCCATGATCCAACATCCCGACCTCAGCAGGGAATGGGAATTTCTCCTCGGAATCCTCTTGGCTCTGTTTGTCCCATCAGGAGGAAGTTTTTCAGGATTTTTCAGGATTCTTCTCTCCCATCATCCTCGGAGCCTTTTTCCAGCCTGGCAAAAAAAAAATGGGAATTTCTTGGAGTGGAAATTTTAGAGGGAATATGGAGAGGAGATCCTCGAAGGGATGAGAAGGAAAGATTTTCCAGGCTGGATATCGGGATAAGGATTTTTCAGGAGCCTCAGGTGACAGGGATTGGGAAGGGGCTCTGGCTGTTCCAGAGGGGATTTGTCACATCCTGGAAAATCCTGGAATGGGATATTAAGGATTAGGTTGATTCCACCCTCATCCGCAATGGAAGGGCTCCCTCTGGTGCCACGAGGAATTCTCGCTTTTCCCATTTTTCCTCCTTTTCCAGGAAAATCACCTTTGTTCCTGTTTGCTCCAGAGGGAAGGACGAAGCTCATCCTGACTCTTTTCCAGAGTCAGGAAATCCCAGTTCCTTGTTGGAATATCCTATGTGTCCATGGACACCCCAAGAGAGGCCAAAATCCCGGGAAATCTTCCCTGGGAGAGCAGGGCAGTGATCCCCACCTCAAAGAGTGTTCCGGAATTCCGTGCTTGGAATCCATCCAGGGAATTTTATCCATGTCCAGTGGGATGGGATCCGAGTTGGGAAATGACCAAGAACCGACCCCAGTATCCTGCATTTTTTTCATCCTGGTGCTTTTCCAATGGGAGATTTTCCCTCTGGAAAATGAGGGAAAAGCTTCGGAGAGGATTTTTGGGATGGGGCAGTTCCAGAGCAGCTTCCATGGCCACAGGATCTTCTCCACGGCCAGCCTGTGGATTGAGGAGATTCCTCCATAACGAGGAGTTATCCAAGGTTTTTTGTGGGATGCAAGGATAAGAGAAGCGTCCAGCAAAAGGTCATCAAATAGAAGTGTGCTTGGAAGATTCCAGGGAAATCTTGGAGCCCCTTGCAGGGCCTAAAGGGGCTCCAGGAGAGCTGCAGAGGGACTGGGGCCAAGGGCTGGAGGGCCAGGAGGCAGGGAATGGCTTCCCAGTGGGAAAGGGGAGCTTGGGCTGGGATGTTGGGAAGGAATTGCTGGCTGGGAGGGTGGGGAGGGGCTGGGCTGGAATTGCCAGAGCAGCTGGGGCTGCCCCTGGATCCCTGGGAATGTCCAAGGCCAGGTTGGGATGGACTTGGATCCGCCTGGGACAGTGGGAGGTGCTCCTGGAGGGGACTGGATGGGATTTAAGGTCCCTTCCCACCCAAACCATTCCATGATTCCGTATTTCCATGAAAGATTTTTTCCCTCCTGCCCTTCCTGGGATCCACGTCGGAACGACGTTAATGGGAATGATCCCATTCCTGTCCCTTTAAATCCTGCTGCCATCCACGGCCATAATTAATCCATGGAATTTGTTCCCACCCAACACATTTCTCCCTGCCCAGGTAAAACAGGAATCAGGATTTTTCCAAGACCTCTCTGAGTGCTCCATTCCCTAGTCCCAGCCAGAATTCCAGGTTTTTCCAGTTGCTGTTGTAAACAGGAGAAACTTAATTAAAAAAAACAAAACAAAAAACAAGGAATAAAAGCCGAAACAAACAAACAACAAAATCCTGTGGGAATTTCCAAATCCTCCTTTGCCAGATTGGTTTTGGGAGGGAAAAAGGAATTTTCCCAGGATGGAGCCATTCCCTTCCACATCTGGGATGCATCCATCCCAACAGCTGCTCCATTGGAGCACCTCTGATCCCTGGGGCTTCCCAAGCCCTTTTCCCAGCTATTTTAGGAAGGAATGTTTTGCCCAGCACCCCCAAGGAGCCTTCCCGGGAAAAGGAGGGAATAACCCAGGGCTTTGGATGGACAGAAAACAAAAGGCAGAGCTCTGGATTCATGGAATCATGGAATGGTTGGGGTGGGAAAAGACTGAATTCCAACTGGATGGGCAGGGACACCTCCCACCATCCCAGATGGATCCAAGCCCCAGTGTCCAGCCTGGCCTTGGGCATTCCCAGGGATCCAGGGGCAGCCCCAGCTGCTCCGGGAATTCCAGCCCAGCCCCTCCCCACCCTCCCAGCCAGCACACCCCTGGGGCACACCCCAGACCAGGACCTGTCCATCCCAAGCCGGGATGGGCAGAGAAAAACTCCCCATGGAGCATCCTCAGGATCATCCTTCCCCAAAAAGCCGGATCCACCCCTGGGAAGAGGGAAGGGAAAACTTCGGAGCGAGAAACACTCGGAGCAGTTTTCAACGAGCCGCCCCCATTCCTTTGGCTAAAAATAAATCCAGGGAGCACAAAAAAGCTCTCAGGGACCCACAGGTGCTCAGAGCCTGTTGAAATTTTCCGGGAATTGCTTCTTTTCCTTGATAATGGGATAAAAATCCATCCAGGGCACGGAAGAGCCCTTGAAAAACACCCACGGAGTGGAGACATCCTGCCTGAGCTTGGATGAAAAGTCATTGATTGGAGATTTCTTCCCGTTTTCCCTCTTGATCCATGGAAAAAGCGGCTCCTTTGATGTGCTTGTCAATGCCTCAGGAAGAGGGAACGAGCGCAATTAGCTCGGGAATTGTTTTGGGATAAAGGTCGGCTCGTTAGCGCACGGAGTTAATTCCCAAGTGGTTTTTCCAGGAGCTCTCTAGGCTCAGCCAGGTGAGGGAGGGGAAGGAGGAAATTGTGGCTTCTCCGGTGCCTCCGGCACAAAACGGATCCGGAATTGTCCTCTCAGAGCAGCTGCGTGAGGCAACACCGGGAGCGGCTGTGGGGATGTGAAAATATCCAGGTTTTCATAGAATCCCGGGAAAGTTTGGGTTGGGATGGACCTTAAAGCTCAGCCAGTTCTGCCCAGGGAAAAATTCCACCATCCCAGGTGGATCCAAGCCCCAGTGTCCAGCCTGGCCTTGGACATTCCCAGGGATCCAGGGGCAGCCCCAGCTGCTCTGGCAATTCCAGCCCAGCCCCTCGCCACCCTCCCAGCCAGCAATTCCTTCCCAACATCCCAGCCCAAGCTCCCTTTCCCACTGGGAAGCCATTCCCTGCCTCCTGGCCCTCCATCCCTTGGCCCCAGTCCCTCTGCAGCTCTCCTGGAGCCCCTTTAGGCCCTGCAAGGGGCTCGCAGCTCTCCCTGGCTCCTTCCCTTCTCCAGGGCAACATTCCCAGCTCTCCCAGCCTGATCCAGAGCAGAGGGGCTCCAGAATGCTGGAATGCTTTGGATTGGAAGCGACCTTAAATCCCATCCAGTCCCACCCCATCCATGTTCAGGGACACCTCCCACTATTCCAGTTGCTCCAAGCCCCAATGTCCAACTTGGCCTCGGGCACTTCCAGGGATGAGACATCCACAACTTCTCTGGGGGTGCTCAGCCATGAATTCCCCCAAAAGCATTTTTTCCCCAAAATCCCTTTTCCCCCCCTCATTCCAAACCCAAACCTTATCCAAAAAAACAGGGATCTGAAATATCCCAGCATCTCCATCCCTTCCATGTGGCCACGGGATGCGGGACAAACAGAAGCCAGACTGGGAATAAACAGGAAAACAAGGGCAAAATGTGGATTTTAGGGCAACAAATGTTATTTGTTTACCTTTCCCACCAATAAAATTCCCAACATGGAAATAATGAAGGGAGCTGGGAAATCAACTTGCTCGGAATCACCGAGCTCGTAAAAGATTATGAGCCCAGAAACAGAAGGATTGGAGGGGAAAAAAGGGGGGAAAAAAGGTGGAAAAAGCCAGAGGAGTTTTTGTCTTCAGCCGGATTTTTATTTGGGAATTAATGGGGGTCGCGTCAGGGCATGGAAATCCCATAAACCGGAGCAGAGACGGGAAAACTCTTCCTGAGGAAGAAGTGGAGCTGGACTGGGGCAAAAAACAAGGAAAAGGTGGTTGGGAAAGCTGGGGGGTTAGCCAAAAAAAAAAGGGAATTTCAGAGAGAAGCAGGGATAGAAAGAGGTCCTGGATTTTTAAATCCCAAATCCGCCAGGAACAGACGGCGCCCGAGCACGGCTAAAAATAACTTTTTGTTCCACACGGATTTTGTCCCATGGATTCCGAGTTTTCCTAAGGATCGCAAGACTCTTGTCTGTCGCTCCAAGCGATTTTGGGATGAAACCTCGATTTTCCAGCAGAATTCCCACACTTGGAAGGGCAGGGATGAGGATTGGGCGCTGTTGGGAGTTCCCTTCTCAGCTCCTTAATTGGGATGTGGATCCCTAAATCCTGGAGAAAAAGCTGGAATGGTGGAAGAAGTGGAAAATCCTTGGATTTCCAGCATTTTCATTTAATTTTTGGTTGGGATTTGGGATTTTGGGGGTTTTTTGGTTGGGATTCAGGATTTGGGGGGTTTTTGGTTGGGATTTTTTCTCTAATGCCGGAACAAGGAGACCCCAAATCCATCCCAAGCTCCATCGGCGCTCCTGAAAAACCTTTTCCAGAGCCCAGCTTTTCCCAAGGCTCCTCATGGATATTTTAGGAGCAAAGATCAGGATTTGGAGTGGGGTTTTTTTTAGGACCAGGATGATCAGAGGGATGCAGCAGCTCTGCCGTGGGAGCCAGGCTGGGAAAGTTGGGAATGTCAAGCCTGGAAAGGAGAAGCTTTGAGGTGACCTCACCATGACCTTCCAGGACCTGAAGGAGCTGCAGGAAAGATGGAAGGAGAGGATTTGGGATAAGGGCTGGAGGGCCAGGAGGCAGGGAATGGCTTCCCAGTGGGAAAGGGGAGCTTGGGCTGGGATGTTGGGAAGGAATTGCTGGCTGGGAGGGTGGCGAGGGGCTGGGCTGGAATTGCCAGAGCAGCTGGGGCTGCCCCTGGATCCCTGGGAATGTCCAAGGCCAGGCTGGACACTGGGGCTTGGATCCACCTGGGATGGTGGGAGGTGTTCCTGGATTGAACTGGATGAGCTTTTAATGTCCTTCCCATCCCAAACCATTCCACGATCCTGCTTTTTTTACCTCCTGGGATGAAAGGACCTCTCCAGAGGTGCGAATGCCACCAGGGAGCTGCTCCTGCTCCCAAAATCCGAATGCTCCGGATCTGATGAGCTCCAGGTGACTCTTTCCAATCCCATCAGGGTGAATCCCCTCTCCAGGGGTTGGAGAAGGACCCATGGAATTAATTTCCAGCGGGAATCTGACCTGTGGATGTGGGAAACTCTGGGAAACCACCTGGATTTTGGTGCTGTTTTGGGAGAAACTTCCCAAAAATCCTTCCCAATATTCCACCCAACGCTGCCCTCTGGCAGTGGGAAGCCATTCCCAATTTTCCTGTCGTTCACTGGGTACAATCCCATAAATCAGCTCCTTTCCCATAAAGCTGCACATTCCGCCTGAATCCAGACCCAAAGATCCTTTCCTGACTCTGGATCATATCCCGCCTTCCCAAAAATCTGCTTTTGGTTGCCCCTTTCCCAGTTTTTATACCAAGAGAGCACCCTGGAATTCCAGGGGATTTACATGGACAAATTCCCAGCTCAGTTCAATAAATCCCATCACGGGTTCTCCCCTGGAGCACAGGGCTCCATCAGTAACGCCATTTTTCCAAGGAAAAATCCTGGATTTCATCTCGCTCCCAGAATTCAACCTCAGTTTAAGTGACTTCCAGCTAAAGCCAGGAATAGGCGATGCGGATTTTCCATCCCTTTGGGAATACCACAGCTCCGGGTTATCCCCTGCCAGGATTTCTCCCCTTCTCTGCTCCAAGGAGCTTGGAATTCTCTCCTTTCCCTCCAGCCAGGCCTTGGGAAGAGCGGCGCAGCCTCCTTTTCCAGAACTTCTATTTTTGAGGCTCCCGAGTCCAAGGAATAAAAGCCCAGCTGGAAAACCGGGAAAGAAGGAGCCAAGCAGACTTTGGGCTCCAATTTAGGTGGAAAAACCTCTTGGAAATTGATTCCAGACCTGGACAGACTGGGATGAGGGAACAGCTGCCACCAGCCCGGCTCCGAGTGCATCCAGATGTGCCACCACCCCCCCTCCCTCATGCTTCCCACCCTCCCTGTGTTCCCAGAGCCAGAAAAAACCTGGGATTAGCTGTGCTGACAGGATGGATGGGTTGCTGCTGCTTTCCGGCCTCTGGAGAAGGGATATTGTTGGGTGTCGGGAATGTCCTGACGGATCGGGGTTGTGATGTCACCATCAGCTGATGGATCGGGGCTTCCAGGAGTTCAGGAGGCTGGGTTGGAAAAGGCTTGGAGAAATCTGGGATAGTGGAAGGTGTCCCTGCCTTAATGGGATTTAAGGTCCCTTCCCATCCAAGGCAGTCTGGGATTTTAGGATTCTTCAATTTTCCCAAACTTCCCTGCGGATGGTGCTGAATGATCCCTGTGAAGCCACCTTGGATGGAATCCCCTTGTTCCATCTGGGAGCACCTGCAGCCCCTTCCAGGGGATGGAATCCTGCACCAGGGAGAGCTTGGACTTGGAATCCTGGGATTGTTTGGGTGGGAAACCTTAAATCCCATCGATCCCACCCCATTCCATGGTCAGGGACACCTCCCACCGTCCCAGGTGGATCCAAGCCCCAGTGTCCAGCCTGGCCTTGGGCATTCCCAGGGATCCAGGGGCAGCCCCAGCTGCTCTGGCAATTCCAGCCCAGCCCCTCCCCACCCTCCCAGCCAGCAATTCCTTCCCAACATCCCAGCTCAAGCTCCCCTTTCCCACTGGGAAGCCATTCCCTGCCTCCTGTTGCTCCTTGTAGATGGGAGCAGGGAGAGGAAGGTGCTCCAGAGGGGCCTGGATTGAACACATTCCCGGTGCCCAAGGCCCGGCAGCGGGAGAACAGTTCCCTGGAGCAGGAGCAATAAAAGGTTACGAGCTCGGCCTTCCCACCTGGCCGGGAGAGCTCCTTTGAGGTTAATCCATGGATTTCCCATAAATCGTTATTGGAAAACCGGCTGCCGGCTTTTGCTCCGGCTCCGTGGGGTGCGGGAAAGTGGCGCTATCCCAATTCCCTGCTGCTGGTGGGATCCTTGGAGCAGGGAAATGCTGGATTTGGTCCACCGGAGAACCACCTGATCCAAGGGATTGGTTTGGGAATGTGTTGGGAGCTGCACGGAGCTGGTGAAGGAGGTGGCTCCAAATCCCATCCAACCTTGGGCATTCCCAGGGATCCAGGGGCAGCCCCAGCTGCTCTGGCAATTCCAGCCCAGCCCCTCCCCACCCTCCCAGCCAGCAATTCCTTCCCAACATCCCAGCCCAAGCTCCCCTTTCCCACTGGGAAGCCATTCCCTGCCTCCTGGCCCTCCAGCCCTTGGCCCCAGTCCCTCTGCAGCTCTCCCTTTCCTCTCAATCTGGCCTCGGACATTTCCAGGGATGGGATATCCACAGCTTCTCTGGAATTCCATTCCAGGGCCTCACCATCCCCACCAACCAATAATTCCTTCCTAAATGATGGACTTTGAACCATTCGGGTTCATTCCATCCCATTTCTCCCAGTTTTGAGGCCTCCCCGGTGGCACCTTTGGAAGAAGGATCCCCATCCCTATTCCCAGGCAATCCATTCCAGGGAAATTAAAAACCACACTTCCCTGTACAAGTTCAGGATATTTCAATCCCGGAATTCTGGATTCTCCATTACCTCTGGGTGATGAAGAAGCCAATATTTCTAAAAGGGCTTTTCCATGCCCAGGATGTGGGAGCAGGGAAGCCGTGTTTGATATCCCGACGGTTTTTTCCATCTCGCATCACATCTTCCATTTTTTTTTCCTTGCTTTTATTCCCTTTTCAGCATCCACTGCTCAGCTTCCTGGATATAAAAATAAACAGCTGGAATCAAATCCCATTCCCAAAAAATGGCATTTAATGGACTCCAGAGCTCCAGCTGCTCTCCAGCACTTTAATGGGAAGCAGAACTCCTGGAATTAGGCAACCTGGAATGTCTCATCCACCCACTAGCACACCAGGAGTGGAATTCCTGCTCCAGACCCTCTCCAGCCTCTTCTTCTCCTTGGCATGGGGAGGACTTGGACATGAGGGGTTGGAATTTCTCCATGGAGCCCGGAAGTTGTCAAAGAGGAATTTTCCCAATGGTGAGGAGAGGATGGAAAATTGTCCTCACCAGCAGAGCTCGGAACAATTGGAATTTGGGATTTGTGGCCCCCTGAATCCCTGGAAGTGTCCAAGGCCAGGCTGGACAGGGCTTGGAGCATCCTGGGATATTGGAAGATGTCCCTGCCCATGGAATGGGATGAGTTTAAGGTCCCTTCCTTGACCTATTCCATGATCCCATGATCCTGTGGCTTGGGAAGATGAAGGATCGTGGGAAAAGTTCCAAACTTGAGTGAAGGTCAAGGCCCAACCTGACCTCAGCTGCTGCTCCCGCTGGGATAAAATCCTGGATGCATCCACAGCCCTTTCCTGTTGATTTTATCCCAACATTTCCTTTCGGTTTTCCTCCTTGGCCGGAATTTATTCCTGGCTGTTTTCTGGTTCCGCATGGGTTAAACAAGCCTGGGAATTCCAATCTCATCCCACATGGAGTCTCCCTTCTCCCAGATACCTCCGCTCTCTTCCCTGTCTTTTTTCCATCTCCTTGTCCGATTCCCTCCCATCCAGTTTTGTGGGCAGGCTGGAATTTCCCAAAATTAAATACTTGGGACAAATCCCTGTTTTGCGCTAATTCCTGGTTGGGGTGGAGGTGGGAGAGGTAGGAAAGAGGGAATGATCCTCTCCAAGTTAATTTTTTAGGATTGAGTTGAGAAATAATTAATTAATAATCAATAAATTAATTAAAATTAAGTAAGTATTAATTATTAATTAATTAATTAATTGTCTTCAACACCTCCAGGATTTCCAGAGCTCAGGCCACGAGGGAGATGATCACCCACAAAATTTGGGATTTCCAGTATTCCTTAAAAAATGGTGCTGGAATTGACGGAAATTTCGGTTATCCTACAGGAATGAGTATTTTCAGGGTTTTTTCCTTGCAAAGGAAATCATGGAATTCCCAATCCCTGATTTTTCAGACAACTGGAAAATAGAAATAAAATCCAACCTGCCTTTGTATTATCATTCTATTTGCTTTTCCTCGGATTGCACAGTTCCTGAAAAAAAACCAGGAATGATTTGGAGGCTCCTAACTCCAATTTGCTCCCAGTTCCCGAGGTGAAAACAGGGATGATCTCTTCCCGGCATTCCAGCACGGAGAGCTTCAAACCTCTCCAATGACCTGCCTGTTCCTCTTTGGAGTCGCTGGGAAGCTCCAAGGCCATTCCCACCCCTTGGAAGTGACTCATCCCAATTGTTCCCTGTTATCCATAGAGAATGACAATGAATCCAGGCTTTGTTTTCCAGCCGCGGATTTGCCAGCGGATGATTCTTCCTGCTGTTTTCATTGGCAAAGAGGAATTGTAAATCTCTGGCTCATCCTGGGATTTCTTTTTCCCACTTTTCCATGTCCACCAAATCCTATTTGTCTTCATTTGCTCGGGACAGAAGCGCAGCCTTTGGATTCTGCTCCAAAGGGTGGAAAAAACAGGGATAAAGAGGCTTCTCCCTCCTCTGCCGGCCCCAGGAATTCCATCCAGTTAAAGGGCTCCATCATTTTCATAAACATGGGATTATTCCGTTTCCAGGGAAAACCTCCAGGAAATCCCAACACTGAGGTGGGAGAACAGATGAATTTCATTCCCACGATTTCTGGGAAGAAGGAAAAAGAGGGAGAAAAAGGCCGGATTTGGGAGAGCCAAGACTTCCCTAATTTGTCAGGCTGTAATTCCCATCCCTTCCCGGGATGCTGGATTGGGATGAGGCCTGGATACAAACCACCAGTGGAAAAGAAGGAGAGGATGGAGGGAAAAGTGGGAAAAGACCAAAAAAGAAGGGAAAGCAAAGGGAAGGCAAAGGGAACGGCACCGGGGGAAGTTTACATTGGATATCGGGAAGAATTCCTTCATGGCAAAGGTTGCCAAGCACGGAAATTCCTGATGTTCAACCCATTGGACAAGGAACGCTGACACCGCTCCAAGGCAGGGATGGAGCAGCCAAGGGTCAGGGAATCTCCTGGGATTCATCCCAAAGGCCAAAGAGGAGCACTCAGGGAATCCTAAAAGCTGGAAAAAATCTCCAAACGCAACCTTCAAAATCCTGTTCTCCAGGGAGGTTCTGGGTTCCCCATCCCTGGAAGTGTCCAAGGCGGGGTTGGACAAGGCTTGGAGCACCCTGGGATAGTGGAAGGTTCTGGATGGGCTTTAAGGTCCATTCCATCCCAAACCATTCCATGATTCCATGATTCAACCCAATATCCCAAATATCCACTAAACCTTTCCCAAAAGTCAGAATTCCATGGCCTGAGCTGGCTTGAAGACGAAGGATCGTGGATCCCATGGAACAGGAGGAGCTTTAAGGTCCCTTCCTTGACCCACTCCATGATTCTGGGACAGCTTGGGAAGATGAAGGATCATGGAAAATTTCCAACTGCCAGGGAAGATCCAGGCCAAATCCAACCTCAGCTGCTGCTCCAGCTGGAATAAAGCCCTGGATGCATCCACAGCCTTTTCCCCCCTTTTTTTATAAGGGATAAAAATACCCGGTACAGTCCAGGGATTGGTTCTTTGGGAAGGCTGGGATGGGGATGGGAAAAGCAGACGGGACAAATAAAGCTCATTTTCCTCTGGAAGCGGATTCGGGATGGAGACAAACCCGGAGCAGTTTCACGGCTCATTTCTTGGGAGTCTCCTCCAGATCCCCACAAATCATCCCTCAGTCCCGGGGTTTTGGCTTTTCTGGGATGAATCCCAACTGCAGCTGTCCCACAGCACGGTTATCCATGGAAAAAGCCGGTAGGAATTTCAGGTTATCAATCCACTTTTAAATTCATCACCACCTTCTCCATGGCTGCCTCTTCCAGGGGGAACATTCCAGCACTGGGAATCACCATCCTGGGAAAGCCTGAAGGGGTCAAGCCTGAAGTCACAGCTGAAATCCAGGGAAATCTCCACCTTCCCATAGAAAGATTGAGGGATTTGGGAGCCAGGAAGCCACAACGGTGTTTTTTAGGGAGCATCCCGTTGGATCCGTGTTCCAGGGAATGAGAGGAACCCACGGGTTCTGAAGGGGTTAAACCAACAAATCCAGCTGCTAATGGCTCCCAAAAAAATTTATGGAAGGGCTTGACCTGGATCCCACCTCTCATCCCCCTCTCCCTGTGCCGCCTCCCTCCTTTCCAAACGCTCCGGCCCAATCCGCATTTGTGGGTGGAAAACTCTCCCTTCGGAGCGAATCAATCCAGGCACTGCCTGGAAAATTGTTATTATGGAGGAGAAAAATCCATCCAGCTCATTCCCAGGGTTTTTTGGGATGGCTGCTGGAGATTTAGGGAGTTCAGCCCCAGTGTGGGATGGAAGTTTTCCAGCTCCTGGGGCTGAGCCCAGGGAATGGGAACACAACAGGGTCGTTGTGTCAGGACGGTCCCAAAGGAGCTGCCACACTTTGTAATTCCAGGCTGGAATTATTCCCAGCATCAAGCCAAGGAAATCAGGGATCAGGGAAGCTCTCGAGCAGCGGAACGTTTGGCAATTAAATTCCATGCATGGGCAGGGAATCCTGGAATCATGGAATGGGTTGGGATGGAAGGGACTTTAGGATCATCCTGTACCACCCCATCCATGGGCAGGGACACCTCCCACCATCCCAGGTGGATCCAAGCCCCAGTGTCCAGCCTGGCCTTGGACATTCCCAGGGATCCAGGGGCAGCCCCAGCTGCTCTGGCAATTCCAGCCCAGCCCCTCCCCACCCTCCCAGCCAGCAATTCCTTCCCAACATCCCAGCCCAAGCTCCCTTTCCCACTGGGAAGCCATTCCCTGCCTCCTGGCCCTCCAGCCCTTTGGCCCCAGTCCCTCTGCAGCTCTCCTGGAGCCCCTTTAGGCCCTGCAAGGGGCTCGCAGCTCTCCCTGGCTCCTTCCCTTCTCCAGGGCAACATTCCCAGCTCTCCCAGCCTGATCCAGAGCAGAGGGGCTCCAGAATCCTGGAATGGTTTGGGATGGAAGCGACCTTAAACCCCATCCCATTCCCACCCCATCCATGTGCAGGGACACCTCCCACTATTCCAGTTGCTCCAAGCCCCAGTGTCCAGCCTGGCCTTGGACACTTCCAGGGATGAGACATCCACAACTTCTCTGGGAATGGTCAACCATGAAGCCCCCAAAAGCATTTTTCCCCAAAATCCCTTCCCCCCCCCCCCCCCCCCCCATTCCAAACCCAAACCTTATCCAAAAAAACAGGGATCTGAAATATCCCAGCATCTCCATCCCTTCCATGTGGCCACGGGATGTGGACAAACAGAAGCCAGTCTCGGAAAAAACAGGAAAACAAGGGCGGAATGTGGATTTTAGGGCAACAAATGTTATTTGTTCACCTTTCCCGCCAAAAAAATTCCCAACATGGAAATAATGAAGGGAGCTCCCGGGATCCTTCCCTTCTCCGGGTTGAACAATCCCGATTTTCCCATTCCCACTCCCAAGAGGAGGCGCAATTCCATCCCCACAATGAAAACACCGGGAACGGGAAGGTTTCAGAGCATTTCATTGGGAGTCACAGTGCTTTGGGCATTATTGCGGATAAGGCAGGCACGGGTGAACCTGAACAAATTCCAGCCAATTCCCTGGACAACCGGAAGCCACAGGGAATTCTTTGTACAGCTCCTGCCTGGATTTGGAGGAGCCACAACCGGAGCTGGATGTGGCTGTTCAGGGAAAAGAAATGGGATGGAGTTGGTTTTTCCAGATGCTCCAACCTGAATTTACCCATTGGAATCCCACAGAATCCTCTTGGCATGAAAACTGGACTGGGAGCATGGATTTCCTTATGGAAATCCCTGTCCTTATGGAATTGGATGCCCTGGATCCTCCTCTCCTATCCCTGCTGACCCAGGTTTGCCAGGGGAATGCTAGGAATAAAATAGGATTTCCCACTGGAAGTGTCTCTGGAGTGAATCCCAGAGCTTCAAGCCCATCCCATTCCAGGCAGGGACACCTTCCACTATCCCAGGTGGCTCCAATTGTTCTCCAACCTGGCCTTAGACATTCCAAAGGTAACCCATGGATGGATTTTGATTCCTGGGATAGCCAGCGGTGCTCCCAATGGGATGGGGGATGACCATTCCATGTTTGGCATTCCAACATGGATCGTGCATCCATTTGGGGCTCTTGACTCCAAGATTTTGGTTGGGACCTAAGTCAGGATCATGGGGAATGACACCAGGGTGGGAAATCCCAGAGTCCCTACAAATCCAAGAGGTGTTGGACCTGCATTCCCACTGTGGATCCCAGGAGAACACTCAGGGAATGTGCAGATTCCCTCTGGCACAGCTGGAGCCTGGTGGGAAAGGTGCTGGGACCAACATTCCCATCAAATCCAAACTCCCAATCCCAGCAAGGGTCAAACAGAAGCAACTTTTGTCCTGGGCTCCTCAAATACTCCAGGATAATAAAACATCTGGAAAATTGGAGCGAATCCCAGTGGTTTGATCGTGGCTATAAACAGGGATGGAGGTGGGAATGAGGTTGGGAAGCTTTTAGGGAAAAACTGAAGGATAACAAAGCATTTAACGATGGAAAATGAAACCTCCGCCCTGGGATGTGCAAATCCAGAGCCGATTCCTCCGCTCCGACTTTTGGGAAAGGGCCATGGATCAGCCAAAGTTCAGCAGCAGGCATGGGGTTATAAATCCCTATAAATCCCAAATCCACGCTTTTTCCGAGTGGAAAAACATGGAGAAGGATTGGCTTGTGCAATCCAGGAGCTGTTACAATGAGTATCCCGGGATTTAATCCCCCATGGATTACATCCCAATCCAACAAAGCAATTTGGCTGGTTTTCCCTATTTTTTAAGAACAGGCTTAAAATCCCGGCTGAAGCGGGCCAGGAGCACAGTTTGTCCCTTGGGATCACTTTTCCCAGCTCCTTGCTCATTCGGAGCAGCCACAGCTCCAAGGAAAACATGGAATCAAGGATAAGTCTCATCCTGCTGAAGGACAGACGGGAAGATCCCAAATCAGCAAAGGTGCCGGAGCAGCTGGATCTCAACAGGATTTTTGCAGTGGAAAAATGGGAGCTGATTCTTTGCGGGATGAGAATTCAAGGCTGTGCGGATCAACATCCTCCCAGAGCTGGAAAAGCCTGGGAATCATGGAATTATGGAACCATCCAGTGTGGGAAAGACCTCTGAGCTCAAGTCCAACCCTGCCAAGGTCACAAGACCCCAAATGCTGCATCCCACGGGATCATCCCGCTCCAAGGACAGGAGGAGGGAACAGCAAACAGAGGGAATGTCCCAGCATTCCCATTGGATCCATGGGAGGCTGAGCAGGTTGTGGCTCATGGATTTGTTTGGAAAACAGATCCCATCCCGGGACAGGTTTTCCGCTCCATTAACGCCTGGCAGCGGCGAGTCCAAGTTGGGATGTTTTCCTTAAGAATCTTTGGGAATACAAGGAAAAATGACTGATTCTAAAGGAATATTAGTGGGAGGCTCAGCCTGGAGAAAAGCGGGATCAGGGGGGACCTTCTGGCTCTGCACAATTCCCTGAAAATTTGGAGCCAGGTGGGAGCTCCCAGGGAAAAACAGGAAAAGAGGGAATGGACTCAGGTCATCCCAGGAGAGGTTCTGGTTGGACATCAGAAGGAATTTCCTCATGGAAAGGGCGCTCAGGCCTTGGAAGTGCTCAGGGAGCTTTGGAGTGCCCATCCCTGGAGGTGTCCAAGGAATTCCTGGATGTGTCCCTCAGTGCCAAGGTGGGGATCGGGCACAGCTTGGACTCGCTGATCCCAAAGGTCTTTTCCAACCTCAGGGATTCTGGGATTCTGCAAACACTGATACTGAAAAGACCAAGAATTCCCAAAAATGTGGCTGGGGAGTTGCAGGCAGTGGGAGAAGAGGAAATCAAAGCCCACCTCCTCCTGGGATTCCTCTCCCACTTGGAATAGGAGACATGTGGGATTGTGGAGCAGCTCCAAGGAAAAACCGGATCCAAAATTCCATGAGCGGGAATGCAAAGGCCTCAAAATCCAGGAGGAGTTGGGATTTTGCGGAGCACCAACTCCAAATCCCAGGTTTTGCACCACAGCCTTTCCCATTCCCATGGTTTTGGCTTTGGGAATGCAATGTGCCATTTCAGGGATTTCAGTTTTCCAACTTATTTTCCATAGGTTTCCAATATATAAATGGGATAATACAGGGAAAGGGAAACTGAGGCTGGATCAGAGAGCAAAAAGTGCTTGGAATCCGTGGGATTTTGGCTGCTCAGGGCAGCAAATCCCAAATCCTGAGGATCTTCTGCACATTCCCAACTCAGGGATGGAAAGATCCTTTCCCCCCCTTTTCCTTGGATTTGTGCTGGAATTTGGGATTTACCAACCAGAGCAGCAGGAAAACTCAAATAAAAACTGGGAAGGCTGAAAAATCAGGAATATTTTGGTGGAAGCTTTGGTTACGCGATGCTTCCCAGGCGGAATTCCACAGCAGGGAAGCAGAGTCTTTGGCAGCTGCTGGAGGCCTGGATGAGGTTGTTCCTTCTCCGCTTCCAGAGCCACAATTCCTTCCCAAAATTCCCAGGCAGGCAGGGGAGCAGCTTCAGTTGAAAGGTTTCACCAGTTTCATAGCAGCGTAGTTCTGGAAAGATGGAAAAATATGGGAATCACTGGAAAAATAAGGGAATCCTTGGAAGAATAAGGGAATGACTGGAAAAATAAGGGAACCATTGGAAAAATAAGGGAACCACTGGGAAAATATGGGAATCATTGGGAAAATAAGGGAATCCTTGGAAGAATAAGGGAATGACTGGAAAAATACGGGAATCATTGGAAAAATCAGGGAATCATTGGAAGAATAAGGGAATGACTGGAAAAATACAGGAATCATTGGAAAAATAACGGAACCACTGGAAAAATATGGGAATCATTGGGAAAATAAGGGAATCATTGGAAGAATACGGCAATCATTGAAAAAATAAGGGAATCATTGGGAAAATAAGGGAATGACTGGAAAAATACAGGAATCATTGAAAAAATAAGGGAATCATTGGAAGAATACGGGAATGACTGGAAAAATAAGGGAACCATTGGAAGAATGAGGGAATCATTGGAAAAACATGGGAATCATTGGAAAAACACTGGAACCATTGGAAAAACACGGGAACCATTGGAAAAATAAAGGAAAGATTGGGAAAAAATGAGGGAACCACTGGAAAAACACTGGAGCCATTGGAAAAACACGGGAATCATTGGTAAAATAAGGGAATGATTGGAAAAATGAGGGAACCATTGGAAAAATGAGGGAATCATTGGAAGCTGATGCATTTTTAGGGATACGGGACACAGCTGAATCCAGGGATGGCCAAGCTTCCAACCCAACCTGCAGGGACAAGGAATTAAAAACCACATTCCCACTAAAAAGAACGGGAGAAAGCCCAAAACACAGGAAAAAACTGGATTTTCCCTTTTCCCAGTAAAAATTCCTGGTCATAGGGATGCTCTTCAAGGTCCCATCCCAGAATTCAACAATGATGGGAGTCATTCCTGGATTTTGGTTGTTCTTCCCAAAAGTTTTTAAGAGAAATTCCCATCTCTTCCAATCCTTGGAATAAATTTGGCGCCGTCCACCAGCACCATCCCAGTGTCCAACCAGTGGGAAGCATTCCCAGCTTTTCCCTGATTTTCTGGAGCCTCCTCCTCTCCTCTGGATCCTGCTGCTCCTTCCCTGTTCCCTGCTTCCCACAAATCTCATGGATTCACCACCCAATCCCTGGCCATGTATCCCTACAGCTCCTTTTTCCATGATCCCACGAAATCCGGGACATTGCCTGTTCTGCCCCTTTGGAAAGGGGTCCTGGAGCATTCCCGAAGCAGTGCCAGGATTTTTTTGGAATGCAGAGCTTTCCACAGGCCCAGCACCACTCCAGCCCTGCCCCATCCTCATTTATTCTGAGGACAAATCCAACCGGCAGCTCCATCCCTGATTTTTCCCTCAGCATCCCAGAAAGCCTCGGGATCTGTTCCAGTGCCAGCACTTTGTGTTGCTGAGGATACCCCAGGAATGACCTTCCCGTGGTTTTTTGGGATCTCCACCATTCCTGATAACACGGAATTGTTGAGGTTGGAAAAGAGCACCAACCCTTGCTCATCATTATCCATGTCCTCAAGTGTCACATCCAGATGTTTTTGGAATAATTCCATGGATGGGGACTCCACCACTGCTCCAGGGTTGGACATCCCTTTCCATGAGGAATTTTCCTTAATATCCAACCTAAAATTCCCTTGGAACAGCTTGAGGCCGTTCCCTCTTGGCCTGTTCTTCCCTGGGGGCAGATCCCAACTCCCATCCAGCTCCAACCTTTCAGGGAATTGTGGAGAGCCAGAAGGTCCCCCCGATCCCACTTTTCTCCAGGATGAGCCCCTTTCCCAGCTCCCTCAGCCACTCCTGGTGCTCCAGCCCCTTCCCAACTCCATTCCCATCCCTGGACATGCTCCAGCATCTCCACGTCTTTCTCATGAGGATCCCAAATCCCAAAAAAAGTCCCTTTTTAACCCATTGTGTCCCTCAGCACGGGATTTTTTCATCCCCCTGCATCCATCACCCCTCAGACCTCGGCCAATCCCTGTCCTCTCCCACCCGCTCCGTACCGGGAAGGCGTAGACGAAGATTCCCAGGAAAAGCAGCAGGATGAAGAGGAGGATGGCCAGGATCAGCACCCACTTGTAGCGGCGCCACAGGATGAACTTCAGGGTCTTGTACGGGGACGTGAACCACAGGAAAGAGGTCTCGGGGCGCCTGGAGCCAAGGAAAGGGGAGGTGATCCCAGGATTTCATCCTCCCGGATTCTCAATCCCATCCACCTTGGTGGTCCGGACCAGCCTCCCAATCTCACTGGATTGTCTCAGCTCCTCCCTCCCTCTGCATGTCCCACCAATGTCCTCCTTCGTGCTCCAGTCCCACTGGATTCATGGTCCAGTCCAGCCTCCCAGTCCCACTGGATTTGTGGTCCAGAACAGTTTCCCAATTCCCTGGAATGTGTCAGTTCCTCCGTCCTTCCAGGTATGTCCCACCAGTGTTCTCCTTGGTGGTCCAGACCAGTCCCACTGGATTCATGGTCCAGTCCAGCCTCCCAATCCCCACTGGATTCATGGTCCAGACCAATCTCCCAATCCCAATGGATGCATAGTCCAGTCCAGCCTCCCAGTTCCACTGGATTCATGGTCCAGACCAGCCTCTCAATCCCATTGGATTCATGGTCCAGACCAGCCTCCCAATCCCCTTGGAAGGTCTCAGCTCTTCCATCCTGCTGGATACATCCCACCAATGTCCTCCTTGGTGGTCCAGACCGGTCTCCCAGAGCAACTGGATTGGTGCTCCAGACCAACCTCCCAATCCCACTGGATTCATGGTCCAGACCAATCTCCCAATCCCAATGGATGCATAGTCCAGTCCAGCCTCCCAGTTCCACTGGATTCATGGTCCAGACCAACCTCCCAATCCCAGTGGATTGGTGCTCCAGACCAGCCTCCCAATCCCACTGGATTCATGATCCAGACCAACCTCCCAATCCCACTGGATTCATGATCCAGTCCAGCCTCCCAATCCCAGTGGATTCATGGTCCAGACCAACCTCCCAGTCCCAGTGGATTGGTGCTCCAGTCCAGCCTCTCAATCCCACTGGATTGGTGCTCCAGACCAACTTCCCAATTCCGCAGGATTGGTCCTCCAGCCCTCCCTCCCAGTCCTCACCAGTTCAGACTGGATTCTACCCAGGTGCAAAGCCAGTTCAGCCCAGTTCTCCCCAACTGGAAACCCAGAATTCCCATGAACTCCATGCCCTGGTGGTTGCTTTTCCATTCGGGATATTCTTACTTGGGATCCTCCAGCCTGGGGTTCATGTTTGGCTCATCCCGTCCCATCCCGGCCGGACGCTCCTCATGCTCCTGTTCTGCCACAATTTCCAAAGTCATCTCCAGTTTGCCCTGGATGGGTTAAACAAAAACTGATTTATTGTCCTAAAATAAAAGGTGGAATGAGTGTGGGCTGAAAAATAGGGATTGAGGAATGGACATGGGATGGGAAATAGGGATTGGAGAGAGAAAATATCCTTTGAGCACAACCAAACCACTCCCAACAATGACCACGAGGATCCCAGGATTCCAGAAATCCCTTACCTGGCACTGGATATACTCCAGGAAATCCCAAGTGTCAGTGACACCCAAATTTGGGCAACCACAGAATCCCAGGATCACTGAGGTTGGAAAAACCTCTGGGATCAAGCCCAAGTTGTGACTGATCATCATTGATGCCACATCCAGACTTTCCTGATTCCCTGATTCCTGATTTCCCTGGAACCAGCTCAGGATTTTTTGGTTGAATGACCCAGTTCCTGGCTGGATTCCTTCACCTGGATGGAACAGTCACCAAAACCTGGAACAGGAGCCCAGACACCTTTAAAGCCATCACTGGGACAGCTGGAATTTTCTCCTGGTGCTTGGGACACAGAATCATTGGGAATAGTTGTGATTTTGGTGACGCATTCCAAAAACCCCGGTGAAAATCCCACAAAATCGCTCATTCCTTGGCATGGTGCTGGAAAATTCCAGCCAGCCACGGATGGTCCAGCTGGATCCACAAAATCTCCAGTTGGAAATGGAATTTCTTGCCCTGGCTTGGATCTCCTCAAAGCTTTCAGGGAATTCTGGAATGGTTTGGCTTGGGAAGGGATTTAAAGCCCATCCAGTCCCACCTCAGGCCATGGGCACCTTCTGCTATCCCAGAGTGCTCCAGTCCTCATCCAACCTGGCCTTGGACAGTTTCAGGGATGGGAATTGGAGTGAAGGATCCAAGGAAAAACATGGAGAGGCCACTTTACCGCCAGGATCTTCTTCTGGTCCTGCTCGGCCACACAGGGCCACCAGCCCTTGACGGTTTTCTGCTCGAAGAGGGACACGGAGCGGCCCAGGGACAGGGAATCATCCACGAGTTCCAAGGAACACTTCTCTGCTGTCTTGGCAGGCTTGGGCATCCTGTTGAGATCCATCTGGATGGATCCTGCAAAGGAAGAACATTCCAGGTGAGACATCTCAGTGGGACAACCCTTAAAACATGGAATCTTCCCTGATCCCATGGAGCTTGGGCCACCCCAACCATCTCAATCCAAACTCACAATTTCCACTGTCCCAGGTTGCTCCAAGTCATGTCCAGCCTGGCCTTGGACATTTCCAGGGATGGGACATCCACAGCTTCTCCGGACAACCTGTGCCAGTGATTTTCCCCTTTTTTTGGGATGGATCCTAAAATTCCCAACTTACCCAAATAGTCATCGAAGGAGAACTTGTCGTTGTCCCAGATCTGGAGGATCAGCTGCGGTGGGATCTTGTTTTCCGTCTTATCCAAGCTCCAGAAGTGTTCCTAAAATCACACCGGGAAAGAAACCATGGGAAAATGAAAGATTCATCGGGAGAATTGGGCAGAGCCTGGCTCCTCCCATCTCCTGGAAATCCTGGAATTCCTGGAGTGTCCTGCTCTAGATCTGCAGGACCACAGGCTCCAGAAAACTCTTGGCTATGGAGAATCAGTTGGAAAACCAAGATGCTTTTGGAAGGTGTTGTCAACAGTTTATGCTTTAATTTAATGATTTAAATTCATTTAATTGACTTTATTTAATTAATTTAATTCCATTTAGGAAAAGGCGTTCCCAAACAGGATCCCTAGGAGTGACACCATAACATTCCCACAATTCCAAGGATGGTGAATCCAAGGTGAAGAGAGCGACGAACATCGAGTGCCAGCGCTGCCAAACTTCACCTTCCTCTTAATTCGTGGAAAAATATCGGATTTACACTTCAGTCAGGACTTCTGGCAGAGAATTCCCACAGATCCCTTCCCTTCTGGATCCACCATGGCTCCAATCTGCTCCCAGGTCTGTCACCGCCAGTGGGACAACCTGAGCCCAGCAAATCCCAGTCCCACCTTCAGGCCACCTGCAGCTCCTGAATTTATTCGTGGAATATGGATATGGAAAGGAAGATTCCATGGAATCCCAGGAAATCTGCTGGTATCATACTGGGTGCTCCAAGCCTCATCCAACCTGGCCTTGGGCATTCCCAGGGATCCAGGGGCAGCCCCAGCTGCTCTGGCAATTCCAGCCCAGCCCTTCCCCACCCTCCCAGCCAGCAATTCCTTCCCAACATCCCAGCCCAAGCTCCCCTTTCCCACTGGGAAGCCATTCCCTGCCTCCTGGCCCTCCAGCCCTTGGCCCCAGTCCCTCTGCAGCTCTCCTGGAGCCCCTTTAGGCCCTGCAAGGGGCTCGCAGCTCTCCCTGGCTCCTTCCCTTCTCCAGGGGAACATTCCCAAGTCATCCATCTGTCCTGCACCCCAGAGTAAGGAATACCCACCACCTGGGAAGCGGCAGCAGTGTTGCTATTTCCATGCTTAAAACCAGGAATTTTTTCCAACAGGGATCTAACACCAATTTTTGGGATGCCTGGGAGTTAGGACGAAGAATCCCAGAATCCCTGAGGCTGAAAAAGGCCTCTGGGATCATCAAGTCCAACCTGGGACCGATCCCCACCTTGGCACTGAGTGCCACGTCCAGGAATTCCTTGGACACCTCCAGGGATGAGGAATCCAAAGCTCCCTGGGCACTTCCAAAGCCTGACCACCCTTTCCATAGAAAAACTCCTCCTGCTGTCCGAAAAAGGAGTATTAGGATAAAGGAGAAGGACAAAATCCCACATAAAGCCAAGGGATTGATGGGATTGTTATTCCTGGCTCCAGCAAAGAGAAGGAAAATCCCAGCGGGATTCCTGACACCCCTCCAAGGGTGTCCCAGTGGCAATTCATCCTGGAAGTGTCAGAAATGACGGGATTTTAATTAAAACCAGGAAACTCCGGGGTTATTCATCCATCGCTCCATAAATTCACCGCAAGACTCGGATTCATTATTTCATCCAATATTAAATTAAAAAAGGGGGGGGATGAATGTGTCACATTCCATAAGAACATAAATATTCCAGCTGGGAGTCCGTGGGCACTTCAATCCCATTGGATTCACTTTAAGAGATCCCCCTGGATGGTTGTGTTTCAATTTCGCTCCGTTCCCTGCCCAGCTTTGGGAAAACGTGCCAGGAATTTTGCATTGGAGCATTTTATGGATGCATTTGAGATATTGGATAATCCAGAAATCCCAAAAGAAGTCCATGGAAAGTTCCCTCTCTCCCCTCCACTGGTTGCAGTTGATTGGGATGGATGTTTATCCAGGGGGATGTTTATCCAGGGGGATTTTTCCCAGCTTTTTCAGCTGGTTTGAATTAAAACTGCTTAAAAAGGGGGAAGAGTTGATGGTGATTCTTCCCTCTCCCAGAAACTGGGGAAAGAAGGGATCCACAGGGATCCAGGAGCCATGGATCCATGGATAAGGAAGCTGGGATGACCTCAGGAGTGGCTGGAAAATTCCAAGGTGGTGGAAGATCCATGTCCAAGGTGATCAAAACACCACGAGCTCCTTCGGATTGTCCCTTCCTGGAGAAATCCAGGTGCCCATCTAAGCTTGGCTTGGAAAAGGGGGAAATATATGGAATTCTGGACTGGTTTGGGCTGGAAGAGACCTTCAAGACCATCTTGTTTCCCGGTTGGAATATTCCTTGGAAAGGCAACTTCCACGAGCTCCATGTCCTTCAGGTGCCTCCTCTTCCAAGTGAATCCCCGGCTCAGAGGTTGATCCCATCACTCCCACATTCCATGGATGTGTCCATGCTCCGGGAACATCCCACTCTCCTGACAGGGTTGATGCAACTTCCCAAGGATTCATTGGAATTTCTCTTTGCCCCATCCCATCCACCCGGAGCCGAACTTGAGGAAAACCTTGCACTTGGGATCATCTCCCACCCATCCCAACTGGATCAGTGTCCCTCGGGATAAATGTCTGAAGCTGAAGGAAAGGTTGGATGGGATGTTGGGAAGGAATTCCTGGCTGGCAGGGTGGGGAGGGGCTGGGCTGGAATTGCCAGAGCAGCTGGGGCTGCCCCTGGATCCCTGGCAGTGCCCAAGGCCAGGCTGGACACTGGGGCTTGGATCCACCTGGGATAGTGGGAAGTGTCCCTGGGCGGACCGGGATGGGCTTTGAGGTCCCTCCCATTCCAAACCATTCCACGATTCCATGGAACTGCTGGCAAACCCAGCAGACTTCGGGATCCCACCTTCCCTCCTTCCCACTGCAATGTCCAAGGAAAAAGGGAACAAAACCTTGGCTACTGGATGTTCCCCGCACCCTCTGCATCCCAATCCCTCAGAACAACATCCCACCATTCCAGGGATAACTCAGGTGGGGCTCAACCCTTTCCAGGTGGGAATTCAATGCTCCATCTCGCCAGCTTTCCCGGTTTTTTTTATGGAAAAACACCATAAAATATCATTTGGCCGGAGACAAAACCTCCCTGCTCCGAGCGCTGTCAAGCCGGGGACACCCAGAGCTCCGCTGGAAAGGCAGGAAAAGGAATTGGGAACTTGGAAGGGGGAATTTGATGCCGAGCGAAGTTTATGGGTCCCTTTCAAGGCAGCGTGAAATTCGCTCCTATGATTAAATCGAGCCCCGAACATTCCCTATAAAAACAACACGGAGCATGAAATTTATATCCCAGCCTTGTCCAAGCCGTGGGGAAAAAGGGCTGAAATTATTGTTTGGGGTTTGTTTTTCAGGAGAAGGGGGGAGAGAGGGGAGGCTCAGGAATATTTTATGGATTTTTGTGGATAAAGCAGCAGGGAAGACAGGGAAAAGGTCGGCTCTGATTCCCGGGAAAGTGTTGGCAGGGCTGCATTTCTCCTGGATTGTGAATGTGCTCCGGAATACAAAGGAGCAAACATGATTTTTGGGAAGGAGAGGGGGTTTGTTCCCAAAAAGCCCCATTTCAGTCTCATCCTGAAGGAATTTGGGAGTCCTGGACATGCAGGAACACTCCTTGGATACTCCAGAATCCCTGAGGTTGGAAAATCCTCCAGGATCAGCGAGTCCAAGCTGTGCCCGATCCCCACCTTGGTGCTGAGTGCCAGCCACATCCAGGAATTCCTTGGATACCTCCAGGGATGGGCACTCCAAAGCTCCCTGGGCAATTCCAAGGCCTGAGCGCCTTTTCCATGAGGAAATTCCTGCTGGTGTCCAACCTGACCCTCCCCTGGCACAGCTTGAGGCCATTCCCTCTTTTCCTGTTGTTCTCTGGGATCAGATCCCAAATCCCATCCGGCTCCAACCTTTCAGGGAGTTGTGCAGAGCCACAAGGTTCGCCCGATCCCTCTTTTCTCTGGGATGAGCCCCTTGCCCAGCTCCCTCAGCTTTTCCAGGTGCTCCAGCCCTTTCCAGCTCCATTGCCTTCCCTGGACACGCTCCAGTCCCTCCGTGTCCATGAAAATCCCAGAATTGGACACAGCATTCATGGAAAAGCCGTTTGCTCCGACATTCCATGCCAATCCTTTCCTGCCCTAAAAAACTTCCCAGATCCAGATTTGCCAGCCACATCCAGCTGCTGCTGGAATTGGCACGGGGAGCTGAACATTCCAAAATCAACTCCATGAATTTTCCACCCCGTGACACCTGCAGGATGTGGGAGCTGAGCTCCTCCCTGAGTGGGTGCCTGGGAAAACGGGATCCACATCCAGGTGACCTTGGATTGTCCTGGTTGGCCCATGACCCATCCAACAACAGACTGGGAATCCAAAGTTTAAACTTCCAGTTTAGGCTGGAATTTAGGGGAAATTCCTTCATGGAAAGGGTTGTCCAACCACACACAGGCTGCCCAGGGAAACAATGGAATGCCCATCCCTGGAATGATGTAAAAGCCCTCTGGATGTGGCACTTGGGGACACGGTCAGCGGTGGCCTTGGCAGAGCTGGTGGTCTTAGAGGGCTTTTCCAACCTAAAAGATTCCACGATTTCCTCCTTTTCCATCCCAGAAACTGTTTTCCTGCAGGATTCAAAAAGCTGTCTGCTCTTCCCATGCAGCCAACATGGCTTGGCTTGTCCAGGGCTGGGAGAGAAAGTTGGCACCAAAAAAAGCGGGAACAAAGTTGGGAATTCCAAAGGAATGCTGAGAAAAGCATTAGAAAAGCATTTCCATGTTTTCAGAAGAGCTGTCCCGAAGATGGGAATATTTCTTTTCCATGGATATATTTTAGAACCTCAGACTGGGGGAAATTCCACTCTCAGAAGGAAAAGAAAAATCTTTATAACATTAATCCAACCAGGAAAGTTCTGGAAAAACATCCAGAAGTAGTTGGAAGGTTCAGAAAAGTGGGAATAAGAGCAGCATCTGGGATTCCCTGGGTTTTCTGGTTTTCCCTGGGTTTCCCTGGATTCCTAGGCTCCCAACGACCCCAGGTGTTACCGTCAGACCGAAATATCACGGACACCCCCTTATCCAGGGGCATCCTTGGTTTTTTGGGAGAGTATTCACAGTCTGGGTTGGGATGACACGTTGAGACCTGCAGAGCTGCATCCAGCTCTGGAATTCCCAGCCCAGGAAGGACATGGAGCTGTTGGAGCGATCCAGAGGCACCAGGATGATCAGAGGGATGGAGTAGCTCTGCTGTGAGGAAAGGCTGGGAGAGCTGGGAATGTTCCCTGGAGAAGGGAAGGAGCCAGGGAGAGCTGCGAGCCCCTTGCAGGGCCTAAAGGGGCTCCAGGAGAGCTGCAGAGGGACTGGGGCCAAGGGCTGGAGGGCCAGGAGGCAGGGAATGGCTTCCCAGTGGGAAAGGGGAGCTTGGGCTGGGATGTTGGGAAGGAATTGCTGGCTGGGAGGGTGGGGAGGGGCTGGGCTGGAATTGCCAGAGCAGCTGGGGCTGCCCCTGGATCCCTGGGAATGTCCAAGGCCAGGCTGGACACTGGGGCTTGGATCCACCTGGGATGGTGGGAGGTGTCCCTGGACAGAACTGGATGAGCTTTCAGCTCCCTTCTCAGCCAAACCATCCCATAATTCCGTGATTCCTAATCCACCTGGCCACACTGCCGGGAGCTCTGCTGTGGAACAAACAAAGGAAAACCATTGGAAAACTCCTTCCCTCCTGGCGCAGTTGGGCACAGGTGGTTTTGAGCAGCTCCCAATTCGCCACAGTCACTCCCAACTTTTGATTGAAATTCCACCTTCCAGCGCCTGCCTTTCCAGCCGGGATTTTTACGGCCGCAGGAACGAAGCCGGAGTTCAAACAGCACATGGCGAGATCAAAAAATTCCCGCAGCCGGAATGCTCCACCCGGCTTTTCCTTCATTATTCCGGCCTTTACGGAGAGCTTTTACAAGGTGTTTATTTTCGGATCCAGCGTCGGCAGCCATGTGGTGGGAAGAGATTCCAGATAGGCACAGCGGGATGGATTTGCTTAAAGGGGTTTATGGACGGGGTCTTGGCTTTTTCCAAGCGGGATAATTGGATGTAGTACACCCTGTACTTGGGATTTGTTGGATATGAAGCGTGAAATGGGCCCGGCTGGATTCTGTCAATCATTGGAACTGCCCAGGGAGGCCTTTGGAAGCTGGGAATTGTCTGGGATGGGGGATTCGTTTGGCATCTTCCCAGCCGAGGCGCTGGTTCCATGGAAAATAAGATGGGATGGGCATCCTGGTGGGTTTTGGGGATCACTGTGGGTTTTGGGGATCCTGGTGGGTTTTGCGGATTCCAGGGGGTTTTGGGGATCCTGGTGGGTTTTGGGGATCACTGTGGGTTTTGGGGATTCCAGGGGGTTTTGGGGATTCCAGGGGGTTTTGGGGATTCCAGGGGGTTTTGGGGATCCTGAGGGGATTATGGAATCCCTGAGGTTGGAAAATTCTCCAGGATCACCAAGTCCAAGCTGTGCCCGATCCCCACCTTGGCACTGAGGGACACATCCAGGAATTCCTTGGACACCTCCAGGGATGGGCACTCCAAAGCTCCCTGGGCACTTCCAATGCCTGACCATCTTTTCCATGGAAAAATTCCTTCTGATATCCAAAATCCAGGGATGAAGGCTCAGGATTAGTGGATGAAGGACTTTGAGCCTCCCGGGAGGTGCTGCAGGAAGCCTGGATTGTCCACAGATCCCAAAGAGCCAAAAAAATGACGGAATCATGGAATGGTTTGGGTTGGAAGGGACCTTAAAGATGATCCAGTTCCACCCCTTGCCAGGGACAGGGAATTTTCCATTGGATTATTCCTCTTAATCCTTTTAATCCTCTAAATCTCCAGGTGAAGGAAATTTAAATTCTCCCTTCTCTATTGCTCGGCGTCCCATTTTCCCTAATTCCCATTATTTCCATGATTTCCACCCTCCAATTTTCCCCTGCATTATTCCATGCACCCAGCCCAGCTCCACTCCTGTTTCCTTCCCGTCCTGGAATTCCCACACCCCACTGCACGAACTGATCCAAGGAACACCAGGAGCAGGCAGAGGAACAAGGGGATCAAAATCCCACCCAAAAAAATCCCATCCATTTCAACTCCCAATCCTTGAATCCAAAGCTTTTCTTCCAGTGGCACATCCCAACCCATGTTCCCATCAGGAATTTGGAGGCAGCTCCTTCTTTTCCCAATTTTTAGCCTTTTTGGGAAGTTTTTGCATGGCACGACGTCCGTTATTCCATGCTAGGAAACAGAGGTTCCCACCAAACCATCCCCATGGAATTGCCATCTCCAGCTTTGGAAGATCCCTGTTGTCCAAGAGCACTCGGACACTTCTTCCAATATTTTTCCTGCTCCAGCCTGGAGGATCCTTTCCCATAGGGATGAGTCTCTCCAAAAAAACCCACCTCTAATTCCAACCCTGTTTTTCTTCCAAATGCAGATTTTTGAACAAAATTCCCACCATTTCACAGTCAGAACCACGGAAAGGCCGAGCCTTGCACGGCTCCGCTTGTGAAGGTCTAAAATTCCCCTTTCAGCCCAGAATTCCCACGGGGATGCAGAAATTCCATCCAGGATAACTCACCTTCTTGGCCACGTGGCACATCTGCTCTGCTGGGAGATAATCGAAGGGGAAGACGAATCTCCAGTTGAAATTCCCTTCTCCTCCCATGGATCTGTAGTGGACATCCGTCTTCTGCTTGTTCTCCTCGTGTCCCACCAGCCACCTGCCAGGGACAAACAGAGCCCATGGAAAAGCGGGATCACGGCGAGGATTTGGGATCTCGCTCAATGTTACAACATCCATGAGTGGGAAATGGAATGTTCCTGGTCCCCGTGGCTGCTGGGGGTAGGGAAAACCTGGAGATGGGAGAGGGAATGCAGCAGTTCCAGGGTTGGGAGATCAATCAGTGCTGCGGGTGGCAACTCCAGAATTAGGGAATCATGGAATCATGGAATGGTTTGGGATGGAAGGATCTTAAGGATCATCCCATTCTCACCCCATTCCATGGGCAGGGACACCTCCCACCATCCCAGGTGGATCCAAGCCCCAGTGTCCAGCCTGGCCTTGGACATTCCCAGGGATCCAGGGGCAGCCCCAGCTGCTCTGGCAATTCCAGCCCAGCCCCTCCCCCCCCTCCCAGCCAGCAATTCCTTCCCAACATCCCAGCCCAAGCTCCCCTTTCCCACTGGGAAGCCATTCCCTGCCTCCTGGCCCTCCAGCCCTTGGCCCCAGTCCCTCTGCAGCTCTCCTGGAGCCCCTTTAGGCCCTGCAAGGGGCTCGCAGCTCTCCCTGGCTCCTTCCCTTCTCCACGGGAACATTCCCAGCTCTCCCAGGCTGTCCATCACTTCCTCAGGAATCCTGTCCACAGCTTGACAGCCTCTTCCATGGAGAGTTTTTCCCTAATATCCTACAAGGATAGGGAGGCTCCAGTCCCTGCACAGGAGGCAGCAATGGATGGAAGGAAAAGTCTCCACTGGATCCCTGATCCATAGGGCAGATCCTCAGGCACAAAAAGGATCCTTTCATCCCTTCCCAATAGGATTTTTCAGGATGACTCTCCTTGGGGATGGAAGATCTGGAAGCTGAGGAAGTTTTGAACTCATTTCAAGCCCTGCAAGATTCATTTGGATGCTAAAAATCGGGAAAGGGATTTCAGCAATCCCTGGATGCTCCCACTTTTCCAGCAGCATCACTTTTTAGGAGTCCCAAAAGACACGGAGCAGCTTAACCGGAGCTGATAACAACGGACTTGATGGGAATACCGGGAAAGCAGCACGGCATTCTGGATTTACAGGGGGAAAATCGGGATTGTAAAAGGGGGATTTACAGTCTGTTCCCAAATCCCGCCTCTTCCTGCCCATAAATCCCAAGAAGGCACAAAACAAGCAACTCCCTTGGCTGGGAGTTCCACAAAATAAATCCTAAATGGAGTCAGTCAGGGAAGGGAATGTGCTAGAGGAGCTGTTTCCAGGAATAAAGGGAATTCCAAAGAAAGCAGCCGTGCAAATAATCCAATCTATGAGCACGGAAAAAGTCTGGGAGAGGAGTTGGGAATGAGCAGACAACAAGATCCTCTCTCTATGGCCAGGCTGCTCCCACATCTCATCCCACTATGGGAACATCCAAGCGGTCCAAGGAAAAATATTGCCATGGGATCATCCCAGAGATCTGAAGAAAAAGGTCGTGAGCTCAGCAGAGATGTATCATCCAAAAAACTGGATCCGTGGCTGGAGAGGTGTGGATCCATAGTTGGAGAGGCATGGATCCATAGTTGAAAAGGCGTGGATCCATAGTTGGAGTGTTGTGGATCCACGACTGGAGATGTGGATCCATGGTTGGAAAGGTGTGGATCCATGGCTGGAGAGGTGTGGATCCATGACTGCAGAGGTGTGGATCCATAGCTGGAAAGGCGTGGCTCCATGGCTGGAGAGGTGTGGATCCATGGTTGGAAAGCTGTGGATCCATAGTTGGAAAGGTGTGGATCCACAGTTGGAGTGTTGTGGATCCACGACTGGAGATATGGATCCATGGCTGGAGAGGCGTGGAACCGTGGTTGGAAAGGTGTGGATCCATGGCTGGAGAGGCGTGGATCCATGGTTGGAAAGGTGTGGATCCATGGTTGGAAAGGTGTGGATCCATGGCTGGAGATGTGGATCCATGGTTGGAAAGATGTGGATCCATGGTTGGAGAGGTGTGGATCCATGACTGGAGATGTGGATCCATGGCTGGAGATGTGGATCCATGGTTGGAAAGCTGTGGATCCATGACTGGAGATGTGGATCCACGGTTGGAAAGGTGTGGATCCATGACTGGAGATGTGGATTCATAGTTGGAAATCCATGGATCCATAACTGGAACAGTTACAATGAACTGGAGAGCTGTGATAATCCCTCCATCCCAGCAGGATCCACGTCTATCCCACAATGCCAAGGACCACCTTCATTCCTTCCCCGCTGCTCCTGCACCTCCAGCCTCCGGAATCCGGGAGACTCTGGAGTGGGACACTCACCCTTTGACGTAGATGTCGCTCATCTTCTCCCCGGTGATGCTGAGGTCATCCAGGATCACATCCTTGGTGTTCCAGATGATGCAGCGGAGGTAGAACCTGGAAAATTCCAGGAATAAAACCATGGAAAGGTGGGAAACTCATCCACCTGGAAGCCCAGTTGTCCCACTGAGGGATTTCCCTGTGGGAGCTGTTTCCCTGGAATGATCCCACACCTGTCCCTCAACCGGGTGGGTGAATCCATTCCCACCCGAGGCTTCCAAGCATTCCCAGCTCCCTTCCTGAAGAAAAGATGAGGAAAAAATGGGAAGTTACCTCTTGGCTTTGCGTGGAGTGACATTGAAAGGGGGGCCGGGATGTCCAAGGGATTTGGGAAACAGATCCACCCACATCTGGAGCTTTCCCTGCATGGAAAAACAGAGCCCTGAAGCCTCAGGAGATTCCAAACGGACACCTGAACTTCCCCAGGGAGAACTGGGATCCTTGGGTGGGAAGGGACGATTCCTCAATGGAAAAGTGGCATTAAAATTATTTTAGGGATAGTTGGGAATGTGTTGATGGATGGAAATCCTGGGAAGCGGCTGAGGGAGGTGGGAATGGTCTGGAACACCAGGAAAAGCTGTGGGAGCTGGGAAAGGGGCTCAGCCTGGAAAAAACAGGGATCGAGGGTTTCTGGCTCTCCACAGCTTCCTGAAAGGTGGGAATTGGGATCTGCTCCCGGGGAATAACAGGAGAAGAGGGAACAGCTTCCAGCTCTGCCAGGGGAGGCTCAGGTTGGACATCAGAAGGAATTTCCTCATGGAAAGGGTGCTCAGGCCATGGAATTGCCCAGGGAGCTTTGGAGTGCCCATCCCTGGAGGTGTCCAAGGAATTCCTGGATGTGTCCCTCAGTGCCAAGGTGGGGATCGGGCACAGCTTGGACTCGCTGATCCTGGAGAATTTTCCAACCTCAGTGATCCCAGGATTCTGGGAGAAGAATTCTGAGTAGGACTTTTAGACCAAAAATGTAAAATTAAATTAAATTAAATTAAATTAAATTAAATCAACTTAAATTCAAAAATGGGAGCAGATCCTGGAGGGAATGACCACCTCCACTCCCTGGGGCCATCCCGTATCCCAGGGCAGACATTCCCAGCAGGATTCTCCCCCTGGATATGGCTGGATCAGGAGATGACGTTCCCGGGCTCATCCCAGCCACATTCCCGGACCCACCTGCTCGATGTCTGGCTGGAGGGGGCTGTAAAGGCGCCGGGTCTCCACGTGCTCCGGAACCAATCCCTGCTTCCGGAGCGCGGCCAGGGCAAGCCGCTCCTCCACCGGCCCCAGGTGCGGATTCGGGGGTTTTCCATCCTCTGGGAATTGGAAAAGTGCAGAGTTCATCCCACAGGAATGGATTTTGGCCAGGAAGAGCTGGAGCAGTGCAGCCTCCATTCCCAAATCCATCGCCACAAACAATCCTCAGCACAGGTATCCCATTCCCAGTGGGAAAACCTGTGGGGACCCTCGTGCAACCACCCCACAAATCAGAGCCAGGGAAACAGGACAAAGATCCAGCTGGATCCCATGGAAAGGAGAATCCAATGATTGATCCTGCTCCTGTGTCCAGGTCTCCTAAAGTCCCAGAAATCGGGATTCCCGTCAACCCTCAGCTGATGTTCCCACTCCCAACAGTTTATCCCAGAGTTTAAAGCCATCCAGGATCTTCAGCTGGGCGGAGAGGAACGAGCTCCCGGTGGGATCCCATTTCTTCTCTGCTGGATTTGGGGTGAAAGATGGGAATGGGAGGAGGAGGAAGGACATGGAGACACCAGCAGCACAGCCTGGGGGTTGTTCCAAGCTCCTACTCCAGTCCAAGTCCCTGCTCCAGTCCCACCAGGATATTTGTGGTCCTCCATCCATGGAAGACCTGGAATTATCTCCTCCTCCTCCTCCCCTGCTCCACACCAGCCCCTGATCCTGCCTCAAATGTGCCAAAATTCCTCAGTAATGGACATTCCTGCCTTCTCTTCCTGGTCAGGATCCATCCATCCATCCATCCATCCATCCATCCCAGTATGGCCAATGGCCAGCTCCTGCCTCCCCATCCTGTTCCTGGGATGGGACACGATTCTTGGATATCAGGAAAGTGGTGGAGTCCCCACCCCTGGAGGTGTCCAAGAAAAAACTGGAAATGATATTTGGACAAGGTTAAACTCGATCTTGGAGGTCTTTTCCAACCCGAATTCTGAGATTCCAGGATCTTCAAGGACGTTCCCAACCTAAAAGATTCCCTGATTCTCTGAATCCAACCCAAACGATCCCAAAATCCCAGGCTGGAGTTGGTGGACTTCACCCCACTCTACTCATGCTCCTTCCAGGACCTTTGAAGCACAACACACTCCATAAATATTATTCCAACTCCACCAAATCCAGGTGAGATATCCCAGCTCCTTCCTTGGCAAGGAAGCGCTTAACTCCAGCCAGCTGGGCTAATTCCCAACGATTTCCCAAGTCCTGGAATCCTGGTGTGTGCGCACACGTGCGGCTTTACACACCGGAAAAAGAACGAGCCCCGCTCGGAGAACAACGAATCTGGGATTTATGGAACAACGGGCTGGGGGGAGAGGCTTGTAAAATCCCAGCTCTCGTGTTTAACGGCTCCAGTTTATTCCCAGTCCGGCTCCGGAGCTCGCAGCTGGATTCCAGATCTGCTCCGGGTCAAGCCTCGGGCTTTGTTCTGCTGTTTGAACTCGCGGCCATTAAAGCAGGCGAAGGTGACAGCAGGCGCTGGCACGGGGGGGGACACATTTTAACACCTCCCCAGCTTTCCCTGGAAAATTTTTCCATAAGGAGAGGCTGTAAAGGATTCCTTGCTTCCCTTCTCCTCAGGGGAAAAGTTGAATTCCTGAAGGAATTTGTGCTTTGTTTCCCCAGAGCACAGAGAGGGGCCAGCCCTGGGTTGTGCCTCGTTTTGTGTCTCTGGTGATGTCCTAAAAAAATCCAATCAAACTTTAGGTGGGATATTGGGAATTCTTCCCTGCGGTGGTGGGGAGGCCCTGGAGGAGAATTCCCAGAGAAGCTGTGGCTGCCCCTGAATGTCTGGAAGTGTGCAAGGCCAGGTTGGATCTACCCGGGATAGTGGGAGGTGTCCCTGCCCATGGAGGGGGTGGAACTGGATCATCTTTAAGGTCCTTCCAACCCAAACCATTCCAGGATTCCAAACTGCGGCTCCTGGACCTGACCCAGTGGGATTTCACCTCCTCCCAGGGCCAAAACCCTTTTTTTGTGCCTTAAAGAAGAGTTTTCCCCAAAAAAACCACCTCTTATCCCAGGAATGTTGGGTCAGACGGAGGTGCCATAGGCAAACAAAAAAACTCCTCCCCAAAATTCCAGGACTTTTGCCCTCTTTGGTAGAAGTTGGGTTTGTCCCCCGATTCCCCCAAATCCTGACGGAATTCTCAGGTCCGTGTGTGGGATATTGTCTCCCTCTAGTGACCATCCCCAAAATGAGATTCCAGTGGCAGAGCTGCTCTTCCGGCTCCGGCAGCACTTGGAATATCAGGTTGGAGCTTCCCATCCCACAGTGGGGTGGGGTTGGATTTGTGTCAATCACCGGACTGAAGGTCTGGAATTCAATCCCAGGATTTGGGACACAGCCAAGTTTGGGAATGGCTCAGAGCCAATGGGGACAGTGAGAAAGAGGATGGGGACAATGCCATCCCCCACTCCTGACCTCCAGGATGTCCCTCTTCACGATGACTCCAAGCACTCGGAACATCAGGCTGGAGCTTCTCACTCCCAGTCTGGAGGTGTTGGGTTTGGTCCAACTCAAGGTCAATGTTCCTGGATTGAAGGTCTGGGTTCAATCCCAGGATGTGGAGCACGGCCAAGTTTGGGAATGGGTCAGAGCCAATGGGGACAGTGAAGGGGAGGATGAGGACAAGTCCCTCACCCACTCCTGGCCTTCACAATAACCCTTCTTGTGACATCTCCATGCACTTGGAATGTCAGGTTGGAGCTTCTCACTCCCAAGCTGGGGGTGTTGGGTTTGGTCAAACTCAAGGTCAATGTTCCTGGATTGAAGGTCTCCAATCCCAGGATTTGGAGCATGGCCAAGTTTGGGAAA
The DNA here is from genome assembly GCF_000738735.6 of Corvus cornix cornix. Lineage (NCBI taxonomy): Eukaryota > Metazoa > Chordata > Aves > Passeriformes > Corvidae > Corvus > Corvus cornix. Next base: position 71,617,842 of record NC_046334.1, on the reverse strand, counting down.
AGTGCAGAGCCAACATGGACGGTGAGGAGAAGGATGGGGACAATGCCATCACCCAGTCCTGGCCTCCATAATGCTCCTCATGATGTCTCCTTGCGCTTGGAACATCAGTTTGGAGCTTCCCACAAACATAAGGTCAACGTTCCTGGATTGAAGGTCTCCAATCCCAGGATTTGAAGCACGGCCAAGTTTGGGAAAAGTGCAGAGCCAACGTGGAAAGGGAGGAGAAAGTTGGGGACAATGCCATCACCCAGTCCTGGTGATGTCTCCATGACATCCAGCTCCACCCCTTGCTCTGCATAAGGGAAATTCTGCTATCCCAAAGCATCCATGACATCTTACCCAGCTCGGACAGGACATATTCCTGCTCCCGGAAGATGATCCGGTCGGATTTGTAGGTGGGAGCTTTGTAGTTGTGCTGCAGGGAGAAGAGCTGGAGCAGCTGGGAAGGGCGGAGTTGGTCTCGCCACTGGTTGGGGCCGGAGCTGAAACCAAACATAATCATGGAATCATGGAATGGGTTGGGTTGGAAAAAGGTCAAAGATCATCCAATGCCACCCAGGGACACCTCCCACTATCCCAGGTGGATCCAAGTCCCAATGTCGAACCTGGTCCCAGGGATCCAGGGCAATTCCAGCCCAGCCCCTCCCCACCCTCCCAACCAGCAATTCCTTCCCAAGATCCCATGTAAATCTCCCATTCCAGGGATGGGGCAGCCTCAGCTTCTCTGGGAGTGTCCTCAGCACGAGGTCACCAGGAGACACCAGGGATGGAACAGGATCTCCCTGGAGGAGAACCAGGACTCTGGGAAGTACAGCTCGACAAGTTCCCCTTGCCATGATCCCGTGGCCACCTCAGCAACCCAGTCCTGGGATCCACGGCCATTCCAAGCCCATGGAGATACCCACGTGCAGTAGGTTTGGGGGAGGCCACAGCGCGCCCCGTATTTGGACAGGAAGCGATTCTCCAGGTCGATGACGGTCTCGCCAATCTTCTCATCCTTGGACAGGAGGTCGTAGTCGTAGAGGGTGACCTTGAGGTCCTTCTCCAGAGGCAGGGTGCAGCTCAGCTCGAACATCCTGGAAACGGGAGCGGAGAAATGCTTGGGAAAAGAGGATGGTGCCGCTGGAATTCCATGGGAATGGATCCACACCCACCCCATCCCACCAGTAATGGGATGGATCGTTGGTCACATTGGACCAGCAGTGCCAGGGCTGTGTTGTGGTGGCTGAGTTTATCAAGGAATCATGGAACCATGGAATGGGTTGGGCCAGGAGACACCTCAGTGACCTCATTCCACACCTCCCACTATCCCAGGTGGATCCAAGCCCCAGTGTCCAGCCTGGCCTTGGGCATTCCCAGGATCCAGGGGCAGCCCCAGCTGCTCTGGCAATTCCAGCCCAGCCCCTCCCCACCCTCCCAGCCAGCAATTCCTTCCCAACATCCCAGCCCAAGCTCCCCTTTCCCACTGGGAAGCCATTCCCTGCCTCCTGGCCCTCCAGCCCTTGGCCCCAGTCCCTCTGCAGCTCTCCTGGAGCCCCTTTAGGCCCTGCAAGGGGCTCGCAGCTCTCCCTGGCTCCTTCCCTTCTCCAGGGCTCCACTCCCGTGATCCATGTGTGGAAATGGAACCAAGCCTGCCCTGGGTTAATTTTTCCCTGGATAAATTCTTCCCAAAGAAACATTGATCCCATTTAGTTCCTCCTAATTGGACCTGACAGAGGTCGCTGCGATATCCAGGGAAAAAGAGGAACAGGTGGGAGTCAGGAATCCTCATTGCCATGGAGTTTGAAGAGGGGAAGAAATGACAGCTTTGGGAAAAAAATCCTCTTTGAGGAAATATCCAAAACAGGAGTCAGGCCTGGAATCATGGAATTCCAGACTGGTTTGGGTTGGAAGAACCTTAAATCCCATCGAATTCCAACCCAAGGCAGGGACACCTTCCACCAGCCCCAGATCCACCCCTCTGGATACAAATGGATCCAAACTGAGCCAGCCTCATGGATTTTGGAGACGCGGAATGGGACACGACTGGGAGTGCTGGAGAATCTGAGCACCATCATAATAAATAGTAAATAATAAATAATAAATAGTAAATAATAAATAGTAAATAATAAATAATAAATAATAAATAATAAATAATAAATAATAAATAATAAATAAAATCCGGGACTGGGGACACAAACAGGGATCAAATCTTGCTTCCCATAAAATCCATCTGATTTTCCAAGGCTGCTCCCACCAGTCCAGGCCACCAATGCTGGGACACCTTCCCAACAAAGCAAGATGGAGAGGGAGTTAAGTTTAGATGGGATGTTGGGAAGGAATTGCTGGCTGGGAGGGTGGGGAGGGGCTGGGCTGGAATTGCCAGAGCAGCTGGGGCTGCCCCTGGATCCCTGGGAATGTCCAAGGCCAGGCTGGACACTGGGGCTTGGATCCAGCTGGGATGGTGGGAGCTGTCCCTGCCCATGGAATGGGGTGGAACTGTTGGGATTTAAGGTCTTTTCCAACCCAGACCATTCCATGATTCCATAATTCTTTGATAAAACTTCCCACCCTGGCTTTACACCCCAGGTCCTGGCAGCTGATAACCCCAAGTCCTGGCTGATTTTCACCCCAGTTCCTGGCTGCTGTGTAACCCCAGGTCCTGGCAGCTGATTTTAAACCCTCAGGTCCTGGCAGCTGATAACCCCAGGTCCTGGCTGGTTTTAAACCCCCAGGTCCTGGCAGCTGATCTTAAATGCCAGGTTCTGGCTGCTGATAACCCCCCAGTTCCTGGCAGCTGATAACCCCCCAGGTCCTGGCAGCTGATAACCCCCCAAGTCCTGGCAGCTGATTTTAAACCCCCAGGTTCTGGCTGCTGTTAAACCCCAGGTCCTGGCAGCTGATAACCGCAGGTCCTGGCTGATTTTAACTCCAGGTCCTGGCAGCTGATAAACCCCAGGTCCTGGCTGATTTTAACCGCAGGTCCTGGCAGCTGATTTTAAACCGCCAGGTCCTGGCAGCTGTAACCCCAGGTCCTGGCTGCTGTGTAACCCCAGGTCCTGGCAGCTGATTTTAAACCCCCAGGTCCTGGCAGCTGTTAACCCCCAGGTCCTGGCTGCTGTGTAACCCCAGGTCCTGGCTGCTGTGTAACCCCAGGTCCTGGCTGCCATTAAAATCCCATTTCCTGGTTTTTTCCCAGCTGGCTGCCCTCCAGCTCCAGCCAATTACTTCGTGTTGTTCCCAGTTCCTCCTGCACTCTTAATTAGTGCCTTAATTACTCCCTTCCTCTCCTTAAAATCTGCTCCAGGGTGGCTGCTGGGAATGGTTATCCTGCTTTTCCCCAGCCTTCCCGCACAGGTGGAGAATTCCACAGGGACGCTTCCCACTATCCCAGGTTGCTCCAACCTGGAATTGGGTGCTGGAATGGGAAGCTCTGCTTGGCCCAGCACAATTCCCTCAATAGGACATCAAAAATTCCATGGATCCCGAATGGAATCCACACTTACTTCCCAAAGACAGGCTCCAGAGTGCAGGGAAGGTAATTTTCCTGGTCATTTATGGATTTCTTTCCCACGGAAATCTTCACGTAGGGATCGCACTGGAGGTGGGAACGGAAAGAAACACAAAAATCCCGTGGGGTTGTTGGATTGGGAGTGACCTTAAAACCCGCTTAATCCCACTCTTTTCCATAGGTTGTTCCAAATCCCATCCCTTTCCCGACTCAAATTATTCTGGGAATTGGGCATCAGTTTGGAAAGCAGGGAATTTCATTCAAGTCAGATTTTTTTGCCAGGAGACGCAAAAAAATTCAAGGAAAAGCTCCAATTCCACTAAAAGACTTCACCTGGATCTACAGGGATCCACCATCCCTGTCACATCCAAAAATTCCCTGGAAAAAAGATCCAGGCCAAGTTTCCTCATCATTTTTCCCTGATATCCCTTTTCCTGCTGATTTGTTTTTTAAGGAATGGACGGGAAACAGCACTCAGGGAATGGAATGAGCACCCAAGTCTTCCTTGGGCTGGGATGAGCCTCTGGAAAATTTCCATCCCAGGGGAAACTTGGGATCAAATTTCGGTTGGTTTGGGGTTTTAAATGAAAAAAAAAAAAAAGGGGGTTTTCCTTCTTTTTAATGCTCGGGAATCACTTATGGGAGATTTCTAAGGAATGGAACACTTCCGTTCCAAATCCATTGGAAAAAAAAATGAGAAAATTCAAAAGCGGTTGGAATTTCTTTGTATGCTTTTCCATATATTCCATATATATATTTCCCATATTCCATATATGTATAAATATATTTATTTTTCCATATATTTTCATATACATCCATTTTCCCATCTATTTTCCATATCTATTTATCATTTTCCCATCTATTTTTCCTCACATATTTCCCATGGTATTCCTTAACTTTTCCCATTTTCCAGTGAACAAAGAGACTTAAAAAGAATTTTTCCCTGAATTTCTGGGAGTTTTCAGGGAAACAAAAGAGAATTTCCTTTTCTGACCAACACAATTCCCTTTTTCCTGGAATTTTACTTCCATACCAGCAAAGCTTTGCAAGGAGGAATTTTGGGAAAAACGGGATTTTGTTTTCTTCGGCAACAAAACACCAAAAAAAAACCCCAAAATAAAAACAAACCTAAAACTTGTTGAACTAATCCTGAAAAATCAGGATGGAGGAAGAGTTGGCTCCTGGAATTCCCAGATATTACAATGGAGGCAGAAATGAGAGACAAAGTCGTAAATTTGAAGGCAAATCCACAAATTTTGACCAATTTTGACCAAATTTTGACCCAAAAAGCTGTTCCAAGAATCGACTCCAGGAGCCAGCCCAGAGCTCTTCCAGAGGTTTCCCACCGGGATACCTTCCCATTGGAATCCTTGGGCTGGAGGTCGAAGGCGCGGATGATGTAAACCCGGACCAGACATTCCTGGAGTCCCCTGGCCGGGAGCTGCTGGAATTGCCGGGGAGGCACTGGGACGCGTGGATCGTCGGGAAGAGGGTAAATCCTGAAGGAACCCTGGGAAGGACATGGGAATTCAGGGAACAACGTGTGGATGTGGGGCCTGTGGGAGCCAGCTGGGAAAGACCGGAATGAATCATGGAACCATGGAATGGTTTGGATGGGATGGGAGCTGAAAGCTCATCCCAGATCCATGGGCAGGGGCACCTCCCACCATCCCAGGTGGATCCAAGCCCCAGTGTCCAGCCTGGCCTTGGACATTCCCAGGGATCCAGGGGCAGCCCCAGCTGCTCTGGCAATTCCAGCCCAGCCCCTCCCCACCCTCCCAGCCGGGAATTCCTTCCCAACATCCCAGCCCAAGCTCCCCTTTCCCACTGGGAAGCCATTCCCTGCCTCCTGGCCCTCCAGCCCTTGGCCCCAGTCCCTCTGCAGCTCTCCTGGAGCCCCTTTAGGCCCTGCAAGGGGCTCGCAGCTCTCCCTGGCTCCTTCCCTTCTCCAGGGCAACATTCCCAGCTCTCCCAGCCTGATCCAGAGCAGAGGGGCTCCAGAATCCTGGAATGCTTTGGGTGGGAAAGGACCTTAAATCCCACCCCATTCCCACCCCATCCATGGGCAGGGACACCTTTCCCTATCCCAGCTTGTCTCCAATCCCCATCCAAGCAGCCTTGGACAGTTCCGTGGATGAGCATTCCACAACTCCCACAATTCCTGGAGTCATGGAATGATTTGGGGCGGGAAAGGACCTTAAAGATCCTCCAATTCCCAGCCCTATGAACACAATCCATGGGGACGGGGCCATTCCCACCTTGAATTCCCCCACGACTGAGGGGTCATCGCTGGAATCCTGGGATCTCCCCCGGAATAGTTTGAAGGTGTGGCAGAAGTCTGAGAGATGCTCAAATTCCTCCACATTTTCCAGCTCCGTCTCGTAGACCTGAGGAGGAAAAGATGGAGCAGGGAAAAAATTCCAACCAAATCCCTCAATCCCAGGAAAATTCAACCCACTAGGAGAAATTCCCAGGAATTTTCCTCCTTATTTCCCTCTGGGACAGTGAGGAGAATTTGGGAATCCCACAGAAAATTCCAGCCCATCCCAATGACCCAGACAAAGCCAAAGTCTCCTGGAGGGTTTTTCATGGATAGAGATCTTCCAGCTGGGAATATTTTCCTTTAAACCAAGGAAAACCTTCCCTATTTGGGAGTTCGTGTTAAATTTAGGATTTCTTGTGCCTGAATCTCCGTTTTCCCTCAGAAATCCCAGATTTTTCTCATTCCCAAACCCTTCCCAGGGAGGCAGTTCCCCACCCCCTCTGCCACTTCCCAACGGAAAACTTCCAGGAGTTTCCTGAAAGAATTTTGCAAAGGAAATGGAATTTTCCACACTGAGGAAAACCTTTCATTTTTTTTTTTTTTTAACCCAGATGGGAAAAAAAAGCCTCAGATCCCAAGGAAATCATGGAAAGTGGAATTCCACCCGACGGAAGCCACTCACCTTCAAGGTGTCGAATCCCTTTTCCAAGTAATATCCACATTTTTCCCTCTCTCCCGTGGAAGCGTAAAATTTGCTCCACCAGTCGATGAATTCCTCCTCCTGCAGTCAGAGATCCCAAAGTTACTCCTTTTCCACAAGGAAAATCCCAGGAAAACTGCAGCAGCAGCTCCCAGGTTTGGGAAGTGAACCCTGCGTCAACCCCATCCCTGATTTCCAGGTTTTTTGGGATGCTCCCAACCTAAATCCGGCCGTTGTGGCCACTGTGGGTATTCCCAAGAGGATGATTCCCCATGGGAAGATGGTGTAGAGCTCCAAGAAGAATATTCCAAGAATTTGGAGCATTTTTAGGGAATTTTTGGCCAGTCAGAGGGTGGTTTTCCCAGGATTTCCATGCAGGGAATTAATTTAACTCTGGTGTTAACAGCCTGAAATGTCCCAATTTTAGGCTTTCCCTGGAAATTTTTGGGATTTGGGAGACAGGGATTGACTTCCTGGTTGTATCCCAGCACCACCCCAGCCTCCCCATCCCAACAAAACCTGCGGCTAAATGAAAAAAATCCATAAAATTCCCATCTTTCCATTAAAATCCAACAGTGCTCAGGTCTCCTGAAGGACACAACCCTTGGATGAAAAAAAAAATGGGAAGATCCCACAAAATCTCAGCTCCCACCATCACCCATCGCCTCATTCCCGGTGTGAAGCATTCCAGCTCCAAGGATGCTGCTCCAAGAGGAAAAGCGGCCACGCTGGCTCAACAATTCCATGGATTTTATAGGAACCCCGTGTTTTAGATCGCTTTGCCGGCGATCCATGAAAAATTCCTGCAGAATCCTGGTGTCTCCTATGAGGAGGCCACAAAATTCCAGCTCGGTGGCCTCACGGAGGATTCCAAATGGAATTTTACTGGCTCTATATTTGAAGCCAAAGGCACAATGGATGGACATTGGATTTAGTTGGAATATTCCGGAAATTCACTCCAAGGCTTCTGCCACCTCCTGGGGTTTTTTTTGGGGGGAGGGGGGGAATCCAAATTTTCCTTTCATCACTTCCCCATTTTATTGTTTCAAAGGCTCCATTCGGCCATCGTGACATTCCACAGGAATTGGGACACAAGGAAAACGCTTGGATTCATCCCGGGACTTACCCACGGAATCTTCTGCAGCCCCAAGGGAAAGAGTTGGATTAGAGATTTTGGTGGATTTTGACCAATACTCCAATGAAAAACAGGGAGAACATAAAAAGGAGGGAAGTGGAGCAGCTGGAATGTTAGCAGCGATGGACATGATTCCATTTGGGAATGGGAAAGCCGTGGGAAGCGATGGATCGGCAAAGGACGGATTGAGGGATTTCATTTATCCAGGGGATGGATAAAATTCCCTCCAGGTATCCCAAACCGCCTCCAGGGATTTATCCTGGACATGGCACAGAGGATCTCTGGGATCGGGATCTGTGCTCCCTTTCCAGCTTTTTCATGGATCCCACTGGGCACAACACCTGGGTGAGCATCCCTTGTGGATAAATTTATTCCCCAGTGACCGAATCCTCAAATTTTCCTGGAAAAGGAGCTTATTCCCACCTGGAAAGCTGCTGCCATGATTATCCAGAGGTTTCCTGTCTCCTTATCTCTGTTCCCTCCCTCTTGTTCTCACCACCCTGGAACTCCAACCTTTTTCCCAAGAGGGACCCATCCCGTGGATATCCCGGGAATTATGGGATCATTCCCCCTGATCCCATCATCCCAGGAGCTGCAGCAGCTCTGGGAGCAAAGCAGGGCTGGAAGGAGGGGGATTTCTCCTTTATGGAAAAAATTCCTCCCTGAGAGGGTGGGGAGGGGCTGGGCTGGAATTGCCAGAGCAGCTGGGGCTGCCCCTGGATCCCTGGGAATGTCCAAGGCCAGGTTGGACATTGGGGCTTGGATCCAGCTGGGACAGTGGGAGGTGTCCCTGCCATGGAATGGGGTGGGATTTAAGGTCCTTTCCATCCCCAACCATTCCAGGATTCTGGAGCCCCTCTGCTCTGGAGGCAGCTGGGAGAGCTGGGAATGTTGCCCTGGAGAAGGGAAGGAGCCAGGGAGAGCTGCGAGCCCCTTGCAGGGCCTAAAGGGGCTCCAGGAGAGCTGCAGAGGGACTGGGGCCAAGGGCTGGAGGGCCAGGAGGCAGGGAATGGCTTCCCAGTGGGAAAGGGGAGCTTGGGCTGGGATGTTGGGAAGGAATTGCTGGCTGGGAGGGTGGGGAGGGGCTGGGCTGGAATTGCCAGAGCAGCTGGGGCTGCCCCTGGATCCCTGGGAATGTCCAAGGCCAGGCTGGACACTGGGGCTTGGATCCACCTGGGATAGTGGGAAGTGTCCCTGCTCATGGATCTGGGATGAGATTTCAGATCCTTTCCCACCCAAACCATCCCATGGTCCTACAAACCCCGGCTGTGGAAATCCAGCCCTGGAGATTTCTCTGGGAATGCTTTCCCCCCTCCCCAGTGGCAGTGCCATGGGTTGGCTCCCAAACTGGGAATATCAAAACCATCAGGAACATTCCAGGGGGGCAGCACTGGGAACCATTCCCAGGAGGAGCCATCCGACACCCAGAGCTCTTCCAAGGAACCGTAACTGGAGAAGCCGTGAAATGTGGGCTTGGATTGAGAAGGAGCAAACACAGCAAACAACCAATTATCCCAAATCGTTTACAGACATGGATCAGCTGGAATTGGCTCCGCTCAGCTCTGGTAACGTGTCCTGGGATGGGGGATTTGTGTGTCCGACAGGGAAAGCTGCATGAGCCAGAGTAACAGAGGAGTAACAGAGGAGTAACAGAGGAGTAACAGAGGAGTAACAGAGGAGTAACAGAGGAGTAACCCCCTTGTAGGGCTCCTCAGCAGGGAACAGACACTCAGAGGTGTCTGAGAATCCCTCCTGAGCTCCTCTCCTCCAGGAGATGCCCAGGAATCATGGAATTATGGAATGGGAAGGGACCTGGAAGCTCATCCAACTCCATGGGCAGGGACACCTCCCACTATCTCAGGTGGATCCAGCAGAGGGGCTCCACAAACCTGGAATGGTTTGGATGGGAAGGGACTTCAATCCCATCCCATTCCCACCCCATCCATGGGCAGGGACACCTCCCACCATCCCAGGTGGATCCAAGCCCCAGTGTCCAGCCTGGCCTTGGACATTCCCAGGGATCCAGGGGCAGCCCCAGCTGCTCTGGCAATTCCAGCCCAGCCCCTCCCCCCCCTCCCAGCCAGCAATTCCTTCCCAACATCCCAGCCCAAGCTCCCCTTTCCCACTGGGAAGCCATTCCCTGCCTCCTGGCCCTCCAGCCCTTGGCCCCAGTCCCTCTGCAGCTCTCCTGGAGCCCCTTTAGGCCCTGCAAGGGGCTCGCAGCTCTCCCTGGCTCCTTCCCTTCTCCAGGGCAACATTCCCAGCTCTCCCAGCCTGATCCAGAGCAGAGGGGCTCCAGAATCCCTCTGATCATCCTGGTCCCATCCCTGGATCTCTCCCACATTTCCATGTCCTTCCCGTGCTGGGATCCCAGGGCTGGAGGCAGAATTCCTCCCAAAACCACCCTGATTCCCTTTGAAATGGTGGACAACCCAAGGAAACCCCAGCAGCCAGCTGGAATTCCAATTTCCTAAGCAGCAAGAGGGATTTTTCCCAGAAGGAAACACCCCCTTCCATTTAAATCCATACATTCTCATGGATTCGGGTCATTAATTAAGCGATTAATTAATTAAGCAATTAATTAGCAATTAGAAATTAAGCGATACCTACATGAGGCAGGGCCCGGGAATCCGGGATGTTAATTAGTGCTGAGCTCGTCAAACCCTCGGAAAGCTACAAATTAAAGTGATCCGTTATCCAAGGAATTCTGGGAATGGGGATGAACACACAGTTTGGGAGAAATTAAAGGGAATAATCCAAACAAATATTCCCGACCCTGCAGTTTCCCAGGATGAGGAAACCTTTGGGATGAGCGCAGGGTTGGATTTTAGGGATGTTCGGCAAGAAGCTGGAATGAGGTGGAGGAAAAATGGGATATTAATGGGAAAAAATATGGAAAAGCTGTTAGTAATTCCCAATGGAGGAGAGGCTTTTCCCTGGATACCAAGTGCTGCTAACGCAGGGAGTTATTCCGGGATCCAAGGAGGGATCTGAGCCAGGCGGGTTAAAAACAGGATTGGGAATGCTCAGGATGAAATTCCAGGTCCAAGCCCAGCTCATCCTGGACAAACCAAAACCCGGGATCACTTCCATGGGCAGGAAGCAGCAGCGCTGCTCCTGGATTCCAAGGGTTGATCCCTTGGAGGTGGAAAAGGTGGAAAAATGAGAGGTTCTTCCCAGAAAACAGCCGGGTTTGAGGATCAGGCTAATCCCGACAGCATTCCCAGATATCCAGCTCAAGCTTGTTCCCAAAACTCTGCTCCCATCCCAAACCCCACAGCTTCCAGCAGTTCCATAGGGAAAAAATTCCTTGAGGATCGTGTTCCACCAGGATTCCCTCACGGCTCCCGTGGCTGCTGGGAACGGCTCCTTTCCAGCTGATTTATCCATGAGCAGACGGAACAAATCCCTGCTCATCCCATGGACCTGTGGAAGTCCTTCCTGAGCCTCTTCCCGTGGGAATGAACCCTTGGAAAACACTGGGAGCAGAGCTGGCAGGACAAGGCCTGATCCAGCAACCTCTTCCACAAATTCCACCTTTCCAAAATCCTGCTCCTTGTCCTTCTCCCAAAGAACCAAACTAGATGGGATTAGCTGGGGAAAATGGCTTTTCCATGATTTTTAGGAGGATTTTCCTCACTTTGGGAAACCAGGATGTGATTCCCATGCACTTAAACTCCGGCTGAACTCCTGATCCCGCCTGGATGAGATGGATAACGCTCTCCCAAACCTCAGAGCAGAGGGATTTCACCTCCGGTTGTTTTCCCAATTTCCCAGGGAAAGCAACAAAGGGATCCTTTGTTCCAATCATCCCTCGGAGCAGGGAGCAAAGCCAAGCTTGGCAAGGAGGGAAAAAACTCCAGAGCCACGCAAGGAAACGCATCCATGAAAAATCCTGGCTCCTGCTTCCAACAGCGCCGCTGGAAGAGCCCTGGGCACGAGCTGCTGCCGTGGGATCCATCCCTTTTCCCGGGAAGGAGGAGCGGGATGGTCCCTGCTGGCCGGGATTGCTCCTTGACCTCCCAAATCTGGCCCTGGATGGGCGGAAGGATCCCGATGGTCCATCCACGCACCGATCCATGGCCACCTCCAGGAGAGGAGCAGCTTCCAGGGCCAAAATTCCGAGGTGGGAATTTTGGGTTGGCTTTCCAGGAAGAAGCTCCCTCGTCTGTCAAAAAAATGGGAAAAACGAGGAAAGAAACAAAAGGAGAAGGACGAATCCGGAGTCAAACTGAAGAACTCCGTTCATGGCAGGGGGATTGTTAGGGAAAAGGTTTTTTCTGGAAAAAAATGCCGGAATTTTCCACTTTGGAATGGTATTGTCACATCCCTCTCCCCCTTTTCTTCCCATTTAAACTCTTCCCTAAATTTGATCCAAGCTTGGAGAAGTTTCCAAGACATTTATCCCAGGGAATAAAGCTCCAGGATTCCAAAGCTCCGTCTCATTCCTTCCTATGGGATTTTGGGAATGGGATCCCCCATTGCTGGGAGCAGCTCCCAGAGCTCCAGGGGGTGTAAAGGGAGGTGTGTCCCTATCCAGAGGTTTTGTTCCCAAAGGAAAAAATGGGAGCAGGTTTGCCACCAGCATGGTTTTCCATGAATAAGTCACGGGAATCTGAGCAGAGAATTCCAGGGAATGCTGGGCACGGCCAATCCCACTCCGGGCATCCCAGGGCGTTCCCTCCATCCAGACCACTTGGAAAAATGGGACAAACTGGGAATCCCACCAGCGGGAATGACCAGCACCACATTGTCCGAGCACTTCCAGCACTGGGTCGTGGGAGATCCCGATTCCGGATCATGGAAAACCCAGAATCCGGATCATGGGAGACCCCGGCTCCACATCCCAAGTTGGGATCCCGCAGTGAGTTCAGCCCCCAGAAAATTCCCACATTATTCCTTCCGTTTTCTCCCAAGTTTCTCTGTCCTGGACTAAAAAAGGGGGAATTATTCCCAAAATTCCTGTTCCCTAATTCCACGTTTTCCATGGATGCGCTCCAGTTACTTCCCTGATCCAAGATGAAGCCCAACTGTAAATTTTAAGGATAAATCCTTAAATGGGAAGCAAAAAGGAGGGAATGAGGCTGCTTTCCCGATTTCCCAATGCTCCAATCAGGAGCATTTTCAGGAGTTGCTTTTTCCTTTCCACACTTTTCACCGGAGCCAACTTTTCCCAACTTTCCTGTCCAGTTGCTAATGGAGGCTGAAGAATTCCAGGACAAGATTCCAATGGAGCTGTGAATGGAATCCTGGAATCCTGGAATGTTTTGGGTGGGAAGGACCTTAAAGCCCATCCCATTCCACCTTTTCCATGGGTGGGATCTCCCGCTATCCCAGGTTTCTCCAAGCCTCATCCAACCTGGCCTTGGACACTTCCAGGGAGGAGGATTTGGAGTGAGCAGGGGATGAGTAGGGCCACATCCAGAGGGGTTTTTTTGGGAATTTTGGCCAAATTCCTGATTCTCAGCTTGATGTGGGACCCAGCCGGAGCCCGCCTCGGGACACACCACAAATATCCAACGGCAATGGAAAATCCTTGGGAATAGAACCCCCAGGAGGCACCACGGAGATGGAAAAGAGCAGGATCCATGCCCAAGTTGCACATCCTGAGTTTACCGGTTCCTCCATCCCTGGAAGAGCTCAAGGCCAGGGAAACTGAGGCAGGAAACACCTGAAAGGCAGATCCCTTCCGGAAAACTCTGGCTTTTCCAGCCCTGCAGCATCCAGGAACAGGGAGAAGGAAAATTCCAGCCCTCGATATCCCACCAAGGCATAGGAAACCAGGAAAAGTTCCACCAAACATTCCTGACACCATTCCCAGCTGCTCCAGAGGCACCGGCATCACCTCCGGATCCGTGCATCCCACGCACGGCTCGGCACAGGTCTGGCCCAAAGATTCCTTCTGCTGGAGAAGGAATCCGAGGGCTGTGGATATGGGAAGTTTCTGGAAGAACCAAAGCTCCAGGGGTGTGTCCATCCTGATCATTCCCAAGGGAATGCTGAGATTCCTCCAATTCATTGGAACCGCACCGATTCCCCCCTCCTTCCATGCTCCCCAGCACCACGGATCTGGGATTTGGGATTCCGCAATCCCGGTCCTGTAAAATTCCTGCAAACAAGGAGCCAAACTGGGAAAAGGAGACCTGGCCATGGAGTGAGGACAGTGGAGCCTCATGGAATTTTAGCTTTCCTTGGGAAGAGCCCGGCATGGATTTCTCTCCATCAGGAAAGCAAATCCAGGCCCTCATTCCCAATGTAGGGAATGAGGAGGAGTTTGGGGTTGTGCGGATGAGGAGAGGGAGGGAAACCACTTGGAAGTTGAAAAAGGATGGATCCAACCGGATCTGGCCTCGCATGGGCACCGCTGTGTCCGTCCACCCTTACTGCATCCACCAGAGCACGGAAAAATCCCGGGATCTTCCCAGCGCGGCCGCCTTTTCCATACCTGGATGGGAATCAGGGGCTCTTTGTCATCAATGTCGATGAGGATGTCATCCCTGGGCGTGAGGCTGACGTCATCTGCAACCAGAGCGGGGCGTGATCCCAGGATTTGGGAATCCCAGAGACGAGAAACTTTGGGATCAACCTTCAGGAGTGATCCCAGTTTCTCCAAGACCCCATCTCTGTGATCCCAACCTCTTCCAGACCCTTCCCTTCTCCCAAAGCTGATGTCCATGATCCCAAACCCATCCAGATCCTTCCCACTGTCCAAAGGTCATCGCCATGATCCTAATCCTATCCAGACTTTTCCCACCATCCAAAGTTGATTTCCATGATCCCAACCTCATCCAGACCCTTCCCACCATCCAAAGTTGATATCCAAGATTTCAACCTCATCCAGACCCTTCCCGCCACCCAAAGCTCATCTCCATGATCCCAGTCCAATCCAGGGCTCCAAGGAGTCAGGAGAGGGACTTCGGACAAGGACATGGAGTGCCAGGACAAGAGGGAATGGATTAAACTAAAGAAAATTCCTCCCTGGGAGGGTGGGGAGGGGCTGGGCTGGAATTGCCAGAGCAGCTGGGGCTGCCCCTGGATCCCTGGGAATGCCCAAGGCCAGGCTGGACACTGGGGCTTGGATCCACCTGGGATGGTGGGAGGTGTCCCTGCACATGGATGGATTGGGAATGGGATGGGATTTAAGGTCCCTTCCATCCCAAAGCATTCCAGCATTCTGGAGCCCCTCTGCTCTGGATCAGGCTGGGAGAGCTGGGAATGTTGCCCTGGAGAAGGGAAGGAGCCAGGGAGAGCTGCGAGCCCCTTGCAGGGCCTAAAGGGGCTCCAGGAGAGCTGCAGAGGGACTGGGGCCAAGGGCTGGAGGGCCAGGAGGCAGGGAATGGCTTCCCAGTGGGAAAGGGGAGCTTGGGCTGGGATGTTGGGAAGGAATTGCTGGCTGGGAGGGTGGGGAGGGGCTGGGCTGGAATTGCCAGAGCAGCTGGGGCTGCCCCTGGATCCCTGGGAATGTCTAAGGCCAGGTTGGATGGACTTGGATCCACCTGGGATGGTGGGAGGTGTCCCTGGGTGGAACCGGACGGGTTTGAAGATCCATTCCCACCCAACCCATTCCATGACTCCATGAAGGACACAAATCCCGGTATTCCCACGTACCCGGCTGCTCCTGGGGTGCCTCCGTGTCCTGCTGGAAAGGATCCCAGTAGAATTCCTGGAGGGAGCGGATCGTGCACTGTCCCACCACGGGCCGCCGGCCGAAGGGGCGGTTGTCGATGATCTTCAGGATGATGGGGGGGCTGTAGAGGCTCTCCTTGGGAAGACGCTGTGGGAACAGGGAAGGGAAGAGGGAATGAGGTCAGGAAGGGAGGGCAGAAGTTCTGCACCACCCCAAAAAACCAAGGGCAGAGTTAATTTCACCAGAAGAATCAATTTTATGGGATTTTGAGGTCCTTCCCCATAAAATCCAATGTTATGGGACTCCGGGGTCCTTCACCACAAGATCCATTTTTATGGGATTTTAAGGTCCTTCACAAGATCCCATTTTATGGGATTTTGAGGTCCTTCACAAGATCCATTTTATGGCACTTTGAGGTCCTTCACCCTAAGATGCATTTTTAGGGGACTTTGAGGTCCTTCACCAGAACACCCATTTTTAGGGGACTTTGAGGTCCTTCACCATAAAATCAATTTTTATGGGACTGTGAGGTCCTTCACCATAAAATCAATTTTTATGGAACTTTGAGATCCTTCACCACAAGATCCCATTTTACGGGATTCTAAGGTCCTTCACAAGATAAACTTCTATGGGATTTTGAGGTCCTCCACCACAAGATCCATTTTTATGTGACCTTGAGGCTCTTCACCCTAAGATGCATTTTTATGGGACTTTGAGGTCCTTCACAGGATCCATTTTTGTGGGACCTTCCCTTCACCCTGCACCACCCCAGCCCCACCAGGACCTCACCACTTCCATGTAGAGCACGCAGACATCGAAGTTGGGGTTCTTCTTGACGTTCTTGATGACGCCGGACTGGACGCGCTGCCCGCCGCACTCCACCAGCAGGCTGGGCGAGGTCACGCTGGCCAGCTGGAAGCTCTTGAGGTTCCTCAGCCCCCAGGCCAGGATCTGTGGGATGAGAGGACAGCAAATCCTGAGCCCGACTTCTGCTTCCAGGCTTCCATGGAGCTTCCTCGGCACTGCAGGAGAAGCTGGAGGTTCAACTGTGCAGGACATGCAGTGGTGGGAATTATGGAATCCTTGAGGCTGGAAAAGACCTCCGAGGTCTTCGAGTTCAACCTGTGGCTGATCCACACCTCGACACCAGGAATTTCTTGGACACCTCCAGGGATGCGGATTCCAAACCTCCCTGAGCACTTCCAATGCCTGCCCACGTTTTCTGTGAGGAAATTCCTCCTGATGTCCAACCTGAACTTCATCCTTATCCCATCCCTTTTTCCCTGGGAGCAGATCCCAACCCCTCCAGCTCCACCTTCCTATTAGGGCATCATGGAGAGCCAGAAGGTCCCCCTGTAGTCTCCTTTTTTTTGGAATTCCACCCCAGAATCCAGCTCAGATCCCATTCCCAGATCCCACGGGATTCCCGGCTCACCTCGATGGCCGTGCGCTGCAGGACGGGTTTGATTCCCTGCGGGACCATGTAAACGTTGGGCTCCCGCTGGGGCGGCGGATAGGGAAGGTCGGAATCCGCGGACTGCGGGAATGGAGAGGGAAAGGAAACATCAGGAAGCGCCAGGATGGGATAACAACCCCTTTTCCATATTGGATCCACCTGGAGTCTCCATCTCTGCCAAACTCATCTCTCCCAGGAAATCCAGGACAGCCGAAGGAGGGAGATGAGGAATGGTGGGATGGAGGTGCTGGAAAAGTGGTTTTATCCCTTTAATCCGTCCTGGAGAAGATCCGACATCCCTGAGCTTTTCCCAAAGGATCTGCCCTCCAAAGTTCTACGTTTTTTAGGGAATGATGGGAGGAAACCGCCTCTATTCCATCCCAGGATCCCGGTGGGATGAGGAAAGGGATGAAGCAGCAGCAGCGGGGTCGTAGTTGGGCGATTCCCAGAAATTTAGTGGGAGCAGCGCTGTGGGATGGGGGATTGGCATCGCCTCGGGATCTGGGAAGGGGCTGTGGCTCATCCCACAGTTCGTGGACAATCCACAAATCCACGGGACAGGGCTCAGGTGAAACTACCTGAGAATTCCATCGGGATCATCCCAAATCTGGGAAGCAACTGAGGAATTCCCAATTTGCCTTCCCAGAGGAGGAAAGCAGGAAGAATTCCTCCCCTCTTCTTTTCCCGCATCTCCCAGAGCCCCCAGAAAGGTGGGAATGAAAGCAAAACCTCTGGAAATCCATCCCAGGAGCATGGAATTCTCTCCCAGCTGGAATTTTATTGGATTCAATAAAATGCAGGTGTGTTTTAATTCCGGGATTGGGTCAGGGATTGCCTCTCCAAAGGGATTTTCCCCAGTGGCACATGGAGAATCATGGAATGGTTGGCGTTGAATCCTTAAGGATCATCCAATTCCAATCCCCTTTCCCATAAAACCAAGCTTTAATTTTCCTTGGGAATTGCCAGTGGTTCCTGAGTCCAGCTGCTCGTCAGCTGAAGGTTTTTGGGAATTCCATCTGGGGGAAGGTGCCTGGGATTCCCGCATGGAGCAGCCACTCCTCCATCCCATGATCCGCGTGCTCCCAGCGCTGGTTAGTGCCAGCAGGGAATGGGAATTTTATTCAGGATAACCCGAAGGAGAAGGGAGAGCTGCAGAGAATTCCCACATTCCCTGGGTTACCTCTGCAACCCTAATTCCCAAAAAAATTCATTTCAGGCTGCTCAGGCCCAAAATCATGGAATGGTTTGGGTTGGAAGGGATTTTAGTGATGAATCCTTTGGCAAATCCAATGGGAATTCCTTGGAAAAAGAGCTCCTGCTCCGTTCATCCTCTCCAGGATCAACTTGGATTTGAACCCTGCATCATTCCAGGTTTTTTTAAGTCCTTCCTGCTACTCTCCCGGTGGTTTTCCAGGCGTTCTCCTGGATTCCAGCTGAATGCCGGAGGATGGAATGTTCCACCGGATGGACGGGAATGAGCAGGGAATGCCGGGAAGGAGGTGGGAGCAGGGAGGGATCGGGATGGGAGCGGGAAAAGCAATTCCCAGACAAAGCCATCTGGAGGGAGGAAAATCCATAAAAATCCTGCTGGGAGCCGGGATGGGTTGAACAAGGATAAATCAGAGGGAATCCAGGTGGAAAGAAGCTCTGGAGATCACGGAATCCAATCCGGATTTGGATCCAGGATGAGTGAAAATCAACATGGATGAGGCCGAAAAAAACTGGAAAAGTTGGAAAAGATTGCCGGTTTAAATGGAAGCTGGGATGTGATCTGAAGAGAAATCCCAGAGTTTGGCGGGAATTCGGCCCCAAAAGACCATTCCCAAAAAAAATGGAGAAGGATGGAGCCAGCCTGGTCCCTCAGGAACACCCAAGAGGCACCGGAGACTCCGGCTGGCACCAATCCTTGGGATGCAGCCTCAGGAATTTTGTCGGGATGGGGTTCCCGTGATCCTGCTCTCCCTGAGAGGCTCTGCTGGGATTTTCGTGGATTCTGGGAATAGGGAAGGAAGGGGGGAGAGCGATACCCATTGGAGGAGCCCCTCGGAGAACAAGGCGGGAATGCAGAGCTGTGGAATGCCCCATCCCGGAATTCCGGCGGTGGGAAGAAATGGAGGAAAAAGAGGAGAGAGATGATTATGGACACATGGAACAGCGGGATGAGCTCCCAAGGAAAGGCGGCGTGGTGGGAAAAATATCTTGGAAAAATGCATTCATCCCATCCAATCCAACCTTTCCTGGGAATGTTGCTCAGGTCTTTCCTAGCTCATCTCCTGGATTTTGGGATTTACGGCTCCGGGAGTTGTTCCCTTTCCCTGCCAGGAGTTTCCCAAGATCCCAACTCTTGGTTCAGCCTGGGATTGGTTCCATGGGATGCACAAGGATAAAGTCTGGGAAAGGTTGGGATCCTGGGTGTGGAATCAGAATCTTGGGAATGATGGAATCATGGAAGAGTTTCCATTGGAAAGCTCATCCCATTCCATGGGCAGGGAACCTTCCACTATCCCAGGTTGCTCCAAGCCCCATCCAACCTATCCTGGAATTTTTGGGGGGAATGGGACATGAGACTTTCCTTGGGAACAACTGGAACAGTCCGGCACATCCTCGATTCATGGCAAATTCCCTATGGAAAGTCTGGAATTGGGATTTCCCATGGCCAGCCCAGCGTTCCGGCTCTGGCATTCCAGGCTTGGAAGGATGGGACACCTCATTCCAGAGGGTAAATGGATCCCAACATTCTCAGCCATGGGGAAAAGCCCATCCTGCCATTCCTGAAATTCTGGTGCTCCTGGCTTGATCCATCTGGGAAAAAGGGGATTTCCCAAGGAGGCAAATTTTAACAATTCCAAGATGAAAAACAAGGAATTCCCAAAGACTCACCTCATCCAGGCTGGAGGAGAGCTCGCTCTGGGAAAGAGGAGGAGAGGACGGAATTAGAGAAATTCTCATCCCTAAGCCCATCCCAAGGTTTCTAATTGGAGCTGACAACTGAAGGGAACCCTGGAATGGTTTGGGGTGGGAAGGGATCCTTAAATCCCATCCAGTCCCACCCCCTTCCCCAATCCCAGATGGATCCAACCTGGCCTTGGACATTCCCAGGGATCCAGG